>NW_011500015.1:57517-58634 GCF_000495115.2 Populus euphratica | reverse complement strand
TCATAAGGAGCTCCTCATTTTTTTTCTTTCTCTGTGGTCAATTTGTTAAGATGTAAAATCAGAAAGATGAGTTATCAAATTCAAATTTGACATTGGGGGAAGAAAGCCCGAGATATGTAGATTTTAACAAAAGTGAGAGAGGTGCATACCTAACTCGAGATTGCCGGAAGTCATGGCTTTTGACTCAATTAATATCACCCACCGGACACAATTCCATAATCGCTGGTGGGCCTCTTCATCATGTAGAGAAAGTATTAACTCGTGATTTTGGTCCTTTAACACATCAAAGGTTCTCTCTTTCCTTTTATAGATGTAGCAGAACTGTAAAGTTAACAAAGATTTTGATGACAAATTTGCCAATTAACCCAACAGGTATGAGTGTTTTTCTCAAGATATTTCAAATCGAATTGGAGGGAGCATACTGAGTTTTTGTTTCCTAGCACTTACCACTGGCCCTGGCTACATTTTGGGAAACAAATACAAAAAACAAAGGGAGAGCAGTCTTTCGCCGGCCATTGCAGCTTAGTCTTCCTCTAGAAGGCTAAGGTTAAAGGGTTTTGATAACAATGCCACTAAAGTGAGGGACTTGCATTGTGAATTCGTAAGGCTTGGAATATCTTTATTTTAAAAAAAAAAATAATTGAGTATAGTATAATATATGTTGGCGTGAATGAAAAACTATATATTATTTATATATGTTTATAATAGAGTTGTGCCTTTTGACTTTAGAAGTAAGCTAGCATTTATAAACAATTGCTAGCACTAAAAAGCAGGGAATCAATTGTTTTAATGCTAAAAAAAATTGATCCTCGTTATCTATATTTTAAGATTTTTTTTCTTGTAAACAAGAATTGAAAATTAATTTTTTTTATATGTTGATTTATATACATGTTTTATGCTTTATAGAAACTAAATCATTGAATGAATATCAATAGCAAACTAAAACAGTTTAGAAGTGTTCCAACAATATCAATAGCCATTAAAGTCACTAAATTTAAATAAAATGTCAAATTTAATAATCTTGATGATCATTGACATTGATAAAGCGTTAGTATTGTAGAAATCCCTAATTAATTATGAGAGAGAGAGAGAGAGAGAGAGAGAGAGAGAGAGAGAG
>NW_011500015.1:34479-56899 GCF_000495115.2 Populus euphratica | reverse complement strand
TTTTAAAAAAATATTTTTAATATTAATATATTTAAAATATCAAAAAATATTTTAAAAAAAGTTTAAAAAAACACAGCCATTAATTGTATGATTGTAATAATATTATTCAGCTTTTAATAATAATATCGCTGCGGTTGTTCTGTTATAGCATTTGTTAACACTCCATTAATTCAGGCTGGGAGTGTCTATTTAGGACAGAGACCAGACAGAAAACCTCGAGGAGTTCTGTAATCAAGAGAGCCCCCAATCTATCAGTGGTTTCCAAGTAAGTGAAGCTGCACTTCACCATAGAATCTCCGTGATTTTGCTTGGTTTGTCCCTTGTTTTTCTTGAATATCTTATAATGCATTCGCCCACTCGTGCGGTCTTAGTCAAACAATATACACCATCTTCACTCTATCTTTGCTTATTTTTGGGAAATGATAGAATTTGAGCTTGCATCTGCAGGGGTATTTCAGTTCTTGGCTGGAAGGAATTAAATTACACAAGGTACGGATGCAACCAGGCTTGGATGAGATCACAATGACGGGGTGGAAGAACCTGAAGCAACGGCTGTCATTCAAGGGCCTGGGTAGTTGCTGTGGGAGCGCAAGCTGGAGTTCCAGAAGTATCACCCAAACCATGCCCTTTATCGATATAGAGCAAGAAGAAGAGGAAGAGCCCATCATGCAAAACCAAGCTCAAAGAGGAGGAGCAGCAGCAGCAGCGCCAGGTGCTGGGATGAATCTGGCAATGGCATTAGCTGCTGAGCGCAATTTAGGGGATTCAAATGTCAAGACATTGATGAGTTTGATCGAAGAAACGGACGGTGTTGATTGGGGGAAGAAGAATAACAGTAATGATAAAAGTAGGAGGGACAAGGAACAGGAACAGAAGCAGGATGAAGAGAAGGATTGGGTATGCTGCGTTTGCATGGAGAGAAATAAAGGCGCAGCTTTTATTCCATGTGGACACACCTTTTGTAGGGTTTGTTCAAGGGAAATGTGGGTTAATCGAGGGTGCTGTCCTATCTGCAACCGTTCCATTCTCGACATCCTTGATATCTTCTAGTAATCAGCAGAGGCTGAGAAGATTCTTTCAATGTCTTGTCTTCGAGTTCAAACCCAGGTCTGAGCTCCATCATTTACTGCATTTATTTAAGGACGTGTTCTCAGCTTTAAGTTTGATACATGATTCCGGATAACGTACGAAAAACATGTTTCTTGCCTGGCACAGGTTCAGAATATATATTTAGCAGATTGTTTCTTTCCAATCTTCCATATCTCTTTTCTTTTCCCTTATAACGAAATCAAGAACGAAGAAGATTCATAAAAGCAAGCACAAGCATGTTTAATCCTTTTCTCTTAATGAAAACAAAATGTTGGAGTGTTAGTCGAAACCTGTATTAATTAATTTAGCTACTACAAGCAGGCATGCCGAATTATTTAAGAGATGAGCCGGCAGAGTTTGATATTTACTGGCCTTTGGTGAGCAATCTAGTCAATTGCCGAGTGTCAAGTGCCTAATACATGATGCATGCAGCAGCACATTAATTTATAATTGAGCCGCTGCGGTTCTGTTTGTAGCGTGCTCTCTTACAGGCCATCCTCCATGTTAAAGTGCTCTGCTTTTCATCGTTTCTCGTTAAGGAGGGAGACAGAGCAGCGTTTCGTTTGTTTCTTTTTTATTTCTTAAAATTTGTTGCTTTCCTTTTGGTTTAGACAAATGGCTGATTTTTTCATGATTTAAAACCAGGGAGACTCCAATCTGAGCCCTCGAATTTTCAAACTTTAAAAACTCAAGATTGGTTGGATTGAATTTAATAAAGCTCCTTTAAACGAGAGATTGGGACTCAAATCTATTTAATAAGCTTTCTGTATTTGAGATTTAGGTCCGTCTTGATTTGGGACAAACATCTAAGAAAAATAATAAAGAAGTAAGGAAAAAAAGAATTAGAAAAAGAAACTGAAAAAAGAAAAATCACATGTTAGAAAAGCTTGTAACTCTTCAGATTTTAATTAAATCATTTCGTCAAATCATCGTCAACTCTCTAACATTTATAAAAATATTTTATTTTCACTAAAATTCTAATTAAAAATAATTCATTAAACAAAATATTCAATAATCACTTAATCCAGCCTAACAAATAAACATATATAAAATTTAATAAAGCCCACTAAATGAAATATTTAACAATAACTAAATTAAACTTAACAAATAATACCAAATAAAAAAGGAATTGGGCCATCATCTTTTATAGTATATCTCAAGTCTAATATTTCCATCAACTTTTTTGGAGTTGGAAGAACTCGGTCTTATTAAGCATATCTCAAAGCAACTTCATTAACGTTATCGAAAATAAGGATTAAGTTATCGTGATATCATTTTAATAATCTAAATACAATTTAAATCTGGTAGTCTAGTTTATATACTAGGATTTATTGAACTTTATCATTTCTAGTAAAAACAATTTGTGCATCCAAAATAGCATTGTCACATTTCTTTTGTGCCAATGATATGGATACTAGGGTGGGGGTATCAAAAGAAGCATAGGAATATGTTGTATTCTATATATAATGAATTTCTTTATATTAAAAGTATAATTAACATCAAAGTTTGGTGGCAGTTCAATGACATAATTATTAACCTTTGAGTCATACATTAGTATTTATATATTTTAATGACAACAACACACACACACACACACGAATCTTTCCCTATATTTTGCAATATATTCCCTTTGAGACTTTAACAGTTAACAATAATCTATACAGTTTGTCCCCTTAATCATACAATCATAAATTCTCTAATTCTCTTCTCATTTATCATCAATGAAAAGTAATAGGGAAAGAAGTATAAACCATAAACAATAGAGAAATAAAATATAAAAAACATGATATAATGTTTAAAATGCAATATCTATTACAACCAGGAAAAGCAAATACAAAAACATTTAAAAAATCTTGAAAATATAAAAATATTTTTGATACAATTGCCTATAGTAGTGGATATCAAGACATTAGATTTGTTATCATGGTTTTGATATCTTGTAAGTCACCAGCTATATGTTTTTGATTAGCTATGATGTGCACGTAAATTTCTTGAAGATAACTCGCATTCATCTCAATATGCGTTATGCAATCTTCCATTCTAGATTTTCATGAATTAGTACCAGCATCTTTAGATGAGAAAGCTGAAGGTGACATCTCAAACATATTAGCAAACTCATTATCGCTTCCAATATTCTGTTCTTTTCTCTCATTATTCTCTTTTTCAAAATGAACACCAATCCGGTCTTTAGAACCTGAGCATTGTCATTAATTAGTACATATCCCATCTTGTTAAGGGTTTTTAAAGTCTATTTCCATTACATTTGAGTATGGGTTCCTGTTTGTATTAGTGAACAAAACCTCAAAATACTTAAACATTTTAGTAGGACACTAACTATTGGGCAAAGACTTTTGTTTTTGTTTTTTATCATGTGTCATGATCAAGTTTTTCCTCATGATAGAGGGTAAGTTAATTTGACAACCTTTAAATATACATTCAATCAAATACATAACCATAAAGGTTACTTCATTATAATGCTTTATTTGAAAATATATTATGTGTAAAGATTCGATAAATAAGCCTAAAGGAAGTCTTGACTCTTAATTTTAACACTTGGTGCAAAGTCTAATCAACCAATATGTTGTGCCACAACTTTATTGTACGTAAAATTACCTATTGTGAGTATAATTTTAGCCTCAATTACTTTAGGTCTTTCATTGCTTATACATAAAATATTACATAGAGTCTCACAGTCAAATTCAATATGCTTATTTTACAAATGACTAACTATCCTAAGCTTTATATTGATACACATGCTTGCAAATAACATTATAACAAACTTAGAATATGTGGGTTTCTTCAAATGGAACAAATTATGTCAACCTATATAATCAAATATTATATCTATCCCATAATTACTTAACATACTTCTTAAACCTTTTTCAACCGTACTAGACCGATTTTTAAATAAATTCATAAACTTCTCTACATTATCACTTTAAGGAAAACTAAGATCATTTACTTGTTTTCTCCTTAATTCCACATCTTTATTATGTTTTTTTAGGTGTTATCTAGCTTGAGTCTCTAAAAAAATAACTCTAATTGAACTTAGCTTGGTGGAGTTTAAGTGATTTGACAGTGAGATTTTAGTTTAAGATTAGGGTTCTTTAATTTAAGGTTTTTAACCTTGCTAGAAAATGACAGAAATATTTGTATTGTTAAGCAATCGGTTGACCAGTTGCATTAAATTAGTTAAATCAATTGACCAATATGACCTCAAACGTGAAATTTTTTAATTTTCTCTTTTGATCCTTCTCATATAGTTTTTTAAAAAAGTCTTTTTCATGTAAAAATTAAGTCCAAAAATCAAATAGATGGAGGGGAAAAATATGAAATTTTACGTAGTAGTCAAGCTATTTGTGCTATGTTTTAACCGATCGGCTAGTTGATCCAGTTGTATGAATTGATTGATCAGTTTACATAGAACTTAGATTGTTTTTATATTTTCTCTTTTAGATATGTTTTATGAGTTCAAATATATATATATATTTGTTCAACTTATAGACTAAAAAATTGAATCTAACTAAAACTTTAAAATGTTATTGTTCACAAAACAATAAATACTATATTTCTTTATTTCAATCGGTCAGCCGGCTGAATTGGTATAATAAATTGGTCGATCAATTTATCCTAAAGTTACATTGACAAATTTTTTGTAACAAATCATATTTTTCATGCTAAGAAATATATATTTTATCACTCAAATATGTCAAACTTATTTCCAACAATATACACACACAAAGATAAAACTTCCAATAGCATTAGCATGAATAAAGCTTAAATTCCTTTTTAGTTCTCATGAACAAACTTTTAAATATGAGGTGTTGAGTTTCTTACTTCTCTAAAGCTGATAAGGAGTCTTTTTCAACTCTAGTTCCAAGGTAATATAATTTAAAATATAGCAAAATATATTTACAGCTTCAGCTCAAAAGCATAAACTCTTTATGAAATTGAGTTTGTAAACATAGAATATCAACTAATAGATATTTTTACAAAACTTTCATATAACGACCCCAAATTTTAAATAATTTTCATTTGAAATTCAAAATCATATATATATATATATATATATATTGTCAAAAAATTTAGTAGAGTCTCCCCTGTAAATAGTCTATCCTAAGTTGTCGATAATTTCAACATAATACTAATTAATTTTTTATCATCAGTCCAACTTAATCATCTTATGGTAAATATTGTTACACATTCTCACTTTTAACAATTTAAGAAAAATACATTCTAACTAATTAAAAAGAAAGAATTATATTAATTTCATCTAACAATTAAATTCATACATCTTAAAATCCTAATTCATAATTTATTTGAATATCCATACCAATATTAAAATACAAAGAGCATTTTCTAATTACTTACATTCATTACTATACACAAAAATAAATACATGTCAAATTAAAAGTTAGCAAAACTAGTTTATTTAAGATTCATTCATATACATCAAATTAGTCATCCAAATACACAAAAGATAAATTTATATAATCATGTTTTGAAGAACTACATGTGCCAAAAAATACATTCTAAAGCTATTATGGTACATGATATTGTGATGGAACTGCATAATTACTTATAAAACAAACATAATTAATTTTAAATAATTTAATTAACATTTTACATGAGTGCAAATATTTTAACCACACATTTTATATCGAGACTAGGAATTTAATCATATTTATAGCCCATTCCTAGGACACTAGTTCCAAATCAGGGTAACTTGCTAACTATTCACCCATTTATAGGATATTAGCTCTAAACCAAGATAACCGACCAACTATTTACCCATTTATAGAGCACCAGCTCTAAACCAAGAAAACTAGCCAACCATTCACTCATTCATAGGGAACTAGCCCTAAATCAGGGTAATTGATCAATCATTCATCATATAAATAATTTAGTATAAGGAAATAGAAAACATGACACTAAAAAGTTACATTTAGCAAGGATATAATTAAATTTCACAACTAAAGATTCAAGGTACTAAACACTTATCTCATGCTTACATCCTGCTAACTAAACATATCTGTTGAGTGCTTCTTATCGCCTTGCCCACTCCTACATGTTCATTACATCATCAATTAAATCACTACATCATCAATTAATTAATTTACTTTTTTTTTTAAATCAAAACAATGCCATATCATCCAATAATAAGAAAATTCAATCATTAAATTCTACATTTAAACACTCGGCTTAAATACCACCTCGTGAAAAAAGTATAGAATTTTTTTTTCTATATCATTATCCAATCTCTATTTATTTCACATATCTCAATTTCACATAACACCGATAATTTGAATTAATCCCTCTAAGAATGTTTATATTTTTCATTCAACTACTATAATTTAACTTCTTTTAAATTCTTAAACACCCTTATAACTCACAACTTAACAAAATTAACATAAGTTATTATTCAATTTTTATCTTCCCAATGTTTTTTTTTTAAAAAAAACCCCACAAGAAAAGAGGATTAATTTTTTTCTCTTCTATTTCACAAATTGAAACATTACCTATTATTATTTCATCTATTTAGATATTAGTTCATCACAACTCACATTACAATTACTACTAACACAAGCAAAAAAATCACCATACACCAAAAATACATTAATTTAATTAGGAGAAGAGAATTTGTCACCTTCTTACTCAAAGAAATAAAGGATTGAAATCACACACAAAAATTCTTTTCTTCCTCTCTCTTTTTTCTCTATCAATGTCATGCCCCTTGATGAAGAAATTCATTGATTTATTTGTAATTCTCTTGCTTAAATCCCTTCCTAACACACTACAATCACTTTATCTATTCTTTATATATATATATATATATATATATATATGAGAGAGAGAGAGAGAGATAAAGAGAGATAGAGAGAGTGTTTCAGTGGTTTTTTTACTCAATCTTCTCCCCCTCTCAAACCTGTTTCGGTGGTTTATTTACTCAATCTTCTCCCCCTCTCAAACCCTGAATGCTTGGCCAAATTTTCAACACTATTCACACTTAAATATTAACAATTTTCCCTTGTTTTTTTTTTTTAACTTAAGGATCTTTTTTTTCTTGTTTGAATAATTATACCCATTTATTCTCTCTCATTTCCATATAATTGTTTTTTTTAAATTTGACTATTCACATGAAATTTACATTCTTCCTGCTAACAAAAATTTCATCCTTGAAATTTAAATTCTTACCAACATCTTAAAAAAGTTATGGGTATTTGTTCCTTCCTCTCTCAACTTTCTTTTTCTATTTGAGAATTTCTTCAAAGCACCTTGACCATTAAAATGTTCTTATTCTCAAGTACCTTTTCACTTTGGTCTACTACTCTTACAAGTTTTATCTCCTTAATTAAATCTACTTTAATTTCTACCGGAACTTGAGTAACACTTGAGTTGAATTTATTTTAGCTATCCTTATCATTGATACATTAAATACATATCATGTATCTTTCAAATATAATAGTTAAATCTGCTTCAACCTCTATAGAAACTTGAGTAGCACCTGGGTTAGATTTATTTTATCTTTTCTTAGCATTGATACATGAAATACATCATATATCTTGGTCAAACACAATATAATCTTTCTAAGATGTTAGAAAATTATAAATATCATTTAAAAATAAAAATAAAAAAGGACAAAACCCTCCATTGTAAACAAAATACTCATAATTAATTATTTAGAAAAAAATAATTGTATTAAGATATTTTAAAGTTTAGAAAAGGAATATTAAAAATGAAACTCAAAACAAAATTGACTAAAACTAAATAGTGTAATTAATCCGTTTCATGTACTAAAATATAATCATGTCTCATTTTCTTATATTCTTTTTGTAATTTATTTTAAATTTCATAATTTAATTATGTTTTCCAAATAATAATCAAGGGCATTTTGCATATACAAAAATGTTTTTGTAATAATTTCTTAAACATGGAAAAGTTTTTTTTTGTTAAATATTTGAATTTTTGGATGGTATCTATAATCTTGATTATTATTATTATTATTATATATATATATATCCAACAAACCACTATTATAATTTTTTAAAACCACTTTGCTTGATTTTAAAATCTTTGATAATTGTTTATGGTTTTTTATTTACATTTCTTAAAATAATAAAAAAAAATTGTTTATGTTTTTAAATTTAATTCTTAAGAATATATAACAAAAACAAAACTTAATTTATGAATTTTTATATGCAATTGAGTTCAAACTTGTTATGATTCTTGAAATTTAAATTTAAAGAAATGAAATTTAAATTTCATATGTTTTTCCTCTTATTATTTTATTTTATTTATTTTTATATCAAATTTGGTTCTTGTTTTTTTTATTTCTATTTATTTTATTTTTGTTTTAATTTTGGTTATTGAAAATTTTACTTTGTGATTTTTTTGGATTTGCATTCTATAAGGTAAGGAGATTAGGGTAATGGATCTCAAGGATTAGCTTAATTTGACTTTTATCTTCTTTAAGGTTATTTTTTAATTTGAATTTTTTTTTAATCTTATCATTTAATATGAGGTTATTTGGTCTTCAATTTTGTACTTTTTTTCTGCTTTGCTTTCTATAAAGTTATCCTAATTTTATATCTCAGATGACGTGTTAATCAAGCTAACTCAGGTTGAGTTCAGTTTTTTTTATAATTTTTCTAATTTTTTTTATTTTCACTTTTCATTATTTTTTGAGCTAACCAATTTTTTTTATAAGATGTTATCTCGATCTCATAACTAAGTCGTGAATTTGGCATGCTAACTCGAGCTAAAAAAATTTTATCCACATTTTTAGTTTATTCTTTAACATTTAATTTTCTATTAATTGAACTTATAAGATTATTCATGCTCATTCAATTTTTGTAATAATTTCTTAAACATGAAAGAGTTTCTTATTAAATCTTTGAACTTTTGGATGGTATCTATAATCTTGATTATTATATATATATATATATATATATATATAAATAAAAGAAATCGAACAACCACTTACATAATTGTTAAAAGCCACTCTGTTTGATTTTAAAAATCTTTGATAAATGGTTTTTATTTACATTTTTTTTTAAAATAAAAAAAAAATTATGTTTTAAATTTAATTCTTAAGAATATATATATATATATATATATATATATATATAAACTTAATTTATGAATTTTTATATGCAATTGAGTTCAAACTTGTTATGGTCTTTGAAATTGAAATTAGCTAAAGAATTAGATTACAAGCATAGCATAAAGTTTAATAAAATCATAAAAAAGGTAATGTTTTCATTGTAGATCAATAACATAAAATACTATGAATTAAAATAATATAATAATATTTTTATCCTTCTCTATAAAAACTAATGGCTTTATTGGTGGGGTAGTCAGGTTTTTTTCCGTGACTCATTAATTGGTCATTATCAAAATAATTGGGATAAATCCACCTGTTCATATTTTTTCAACACAATAAAATTATTTAATTACTCTTAAATATAAAAAAGACAAAAGAAGAAAGAATAAATTACCATTTAGGGGTTTATTCATCTTTTTCTTTTTAAAAGCACATTAAAATGATAAACTTATGTTTATAATAAAAGATATTAAGCTTGCATGTAGGGGTTTTTTTTTGGTATTTTCAACTTGTTTTTTAGTTATTATCAAGTTAAAATAGGAGTAATTGAATATTTATATAAATATTATTTAAGAAAAAAATGGCTAGGATGGGAGAGGCCTTGGTCATTTAGGTTGTGTATGAAGTGCTTTCAGCGGTCTAATGGGAGCTTCCAAGATGTTATTTAAATTGTCTTGATAATTATTTATCTTCATTTAGGTTGTGTATGAAGTGTTTTAACGGTCTAATAGGAGCTTCCAAGATGTTATTTAAATTGTCTTGACAATTTTTTATCTTAGGATGGGGTGTGTATGGCCAATAGACCATCGATTTAGCATTAATAATATTTTTTTTATTTCTTTTTCTTTTCTTTTCTCTCCCTTTTTATTTCCTCACATGTCCTTATAAGTTTTTAAAGCAGTCTTTCAATTTATTTTTCCTTCAAATTCCATCCATGTTTTTTAATTACTATTTATTTTATTTAAAATATTTTATAAAATTGATTTTTTTTTAGTTTCATCATCCTTTATTTTTTTCATCTTACATATTTGGTTCTCATTATTTTAATTCCTATATTTTAGTTTTTTTTATCCTTATCATGATTTTTTTTATTTTTTAATTTTTCCTCTCATTATTTTATTTCATTTTGTTTTGTTTTAATTTATCAAATTGAAATTTGGTCCTTATTTATTTTATTGCTATTTGTTTTGTTTTTGTTTTAATTTTGGATAATTGAAAATTTTATTTCATGATATTTTTAGGTTTGTATTTTAAGGGGTAACTCAATCTCATGATTTAGATCATGAGTTTCGATGATTAGCTTAATTTGACTTCAATCTTTTTTAAGGTTATTTTTTTAAATTTATTTTTTTCAATTTTATCCTTTAATATCAAGTTATTAGGCCTTCAATTTTTTGTTTTTTGCCACTTTTATTTCAATAGAGTTATCTTGATCTTATATCCCAGGTGGTGCGTTAATCAAACTAATCCAAGTTGAGTTGAGATTTTTTCTTGATTTTTTTTCACCTTTTATTCTTTTTCGAGTTAACCTAAATTGTTTTATTCAATTTCTTTTATACGAGGTTATCTTGATCTCATAAACAAATCGTGAATTTAAGATGTTAACTCAAGTCAAGATTTTTTTATCTATTTATTTTTTAATTTATTATTTAACTTTTGATTTTCTAGTAACTAAGCTTATCAAATTATTTATACACATTCAATTTTTGCTTTGTGACGTGATTGTTTAAAACTTTTAAAAATATTTAAAAAATATATTTTTATAATATTAACAACCATTCATTTTTTCAATTAGCATTGTCGATCTTTTTTTTTTTTTTTAATAATCATGATGTGGGTTTAGCCTTCCATTTCACGATCCAAGTTCCTAATGTGGGCTTATGGTATTAACCTATTCATGTTGAGCCACTTGTCCACACCAATTCAATCCAGCACTCCCATCAGCTTTTTCCCTCTTTCAGTAGATCCAAGTTGCCAGACTCCCAACTGTCAGCAAATCTTAAGAATCCCATTGGCTCAGTTCATTTGGGATGTTTTTTGTTCCCCTTTCACTGTAAATTATAATGCAGCGTTTAAAAGGCGTAAACTACTGCTGATGACTTTTGAAACTTGTAGAGGAAAAGATCATTTGAAAATCGATTAACAAATCATCAACTCTCTTAATGATGATCAGGGATTTCCAATCAGGACTTGGAATTGGATAGAGGCTGTGAAGCCGATAGTTAACGTGGGTTTTCAGGAAGTAGGTTTTCTTGGACTTTGTATATATAATTGACTATTCTTAAAATCATTCACGAGAAGAAGACAGACCATCATAGTCGATGGAACGATTCACGCACGTCGTCTCCAGCTATCTAGGTCCAAACATTGCTGGTAAAGAAGCAATAATTCATGGCGTGGTCCTTGCCAGAAGCCGTGATGAGCGGGGTCTTCTACGAATAGACTTGAAGAATATTTGCTGGAAATAGTGAGATGGGTCTCTATATATATGATCGTGAATAATGTAATCGTTTTCAAAACCCATTAGCATACATGAACCTTAGCTTGCATGAAAAACACATTGTCCGGTCTAACTTGCCTAGAAGGGAGGACTAATGATTCGCACATGGTACATCCAGGAAATTCCTTGCTAGAATTCACCCAACTTTACTGCTCCATATATGCACTGGTTAAAGTTCATGCCCCTTCCCGATTGATATGGCGGTGTCAATAGGGACTTGCAATGGATTTGTGTCCACCGGACAACAAAAATATTTCATTTCCATCTCCCATAATATATATAAAATTTAAACGATCACGTCATGATTTTATTCTTTAAATATCACTAATGTAAATCATATAAATTTTAGAATTACTAAAGATTTATATAGTTATTAAAGATAATTATATAAATTAACCCAAATATTTATATTAAAAAAAAAGAGGAAAAGGAATGTTTTAATTTCCTTTTCAAATTTTAGTAGTCACACAATAATACGAGGAAAAAACAAAGGAAAAGGAATGTTTTAATTTCCTATTCAAATTTTAGGAGTCACACAATAATACGAGGAAAAAACAAAAAACGAGTGGTCATGAACGAGCATAATCGACATAGGGCCCGAGTGTGAATAATGCGTACACAGCCTCCTCTTTGTTTCTCTATCAAGGAAGGATCCATCACCAGAGTAACCATCGCATTAATCTTCATCTGTATTTTCCTTGGAGGCTGAAGCTCTTTGGTCCCCGATGTTGAATCCTAATTTGTACCCAGATTTGAATGACTTGACAATGAATTTTTTTTTTTTTCAGGAAATGCATATGTAACATGAGCACTCTTATTATGTATTCGTAACCTTGAAAAATCATGATCACCGTATATATTCAATTCAACAACTTTATCAGGTATTTGAATTTTTTTATGTTTGAAAACTTGGTTGAAATTGTATATTTTAAAATTTAAAATATTTTATTTAAAATTAATTTATATATCTGTATTTTTAATATATTGAGTTTAAATTTTTTTTAAAAAAAATAAAAAATATTTTAAAAACAAATTAAAAACAATTGTGTTCTTATTTATCACCTTGACGATGGATAGATAGTAATATGGCCCCACTTCTCAATCATGCGCGTCTTAAAATTAAATATCGTGATAAAGATTTTGTTTGTTTTTTAAGTAGTTTTTATAGTGTAATTTTAAAAAATAAATTTTAAAAAATATAGTTAGTTGAATTTAAGTATATATTTGATAAAAATTATGGTTAAAGTTTATATATAATAACATATATGTATAAAATATTTAGTTATAGTTATTTTTTAAAAAGTATTTTTTACTTGTAAATATATTAAAATAATTTTTTTATTTTTTAAAAAATTATTTTTGATATAGTGTATGATATGAAAATATAAAAAAGTAATTAAATTGAAATAAAAAAATAAAAAAAATTAAATTAAAAAAATATTTTTAAAACTAAAATACAAACAAAATTTTATAAAATTTAATTAAAAATATATGTAAAAACTACTTAACAAAAATTATATTTCAAGCTCAATTTTTTAATAAACTCTATAATATAAAATATAATTTGATATATTATCAAATGCTATATGTTTGACACCACAAACCCAAAAACAATTGCAAAACAAACGGACGGAAAATGTTCCAATTAAATTCAATTCGACTCATTGACAGACAAAAAGAAAATCCATTCAAATGTTTGACTGTCCTAATCCGACCGACTGGATACGCAATACCGCCGATGATAAAAGTGACAGGAGAAGTTGCAAGGTAAGAGCGCTAGATTTTCTTTCTAATTTGTGGTCAAAGTAAGTGCAAACCACGTCATCCGAAAAAGAAAAAGAGGATGGAACCATACCTTTGTGATAAAGCCTTTTTTTTTTTTTAATGGCGTTTAGGATTTATTTGGTCGTGTTGTCCTTGTCAGATATTATTTCCTTTAAATGATTACAAAAAAAGATCATTTTTTATATTTTTTTAAATAATATATTTGTTTTTATAAAAAAAACTAAGTTTTTTTTCTTGTATTAACTCACCTTATCATCACAAAAAATACCACGGTATAAAAACTCATTCTATTATTAAAAAATAGCATGTCTGCATTTTTTTAGGTGTACAACTTAATGAGTTAACTTTTTATCAAGATTTTTATAAATATATATATTTTTAAAAATTAAGTAGGTGTGATAAATATGTTAGATTTAAGATATTTATACTTGACATTTAATCAAGTCTAAAGTAATATAGGTCTGACCAACATGCAAACTCAAGATATTTAGACTTGATAATCTATCGAGTTCAAGATAACATGGATCGGACAAACATACTAGACTCAAGATACTTGAACTTGATAGTGTGCTAAGTCTAAGATAATATGAATCTGACAAACATAATAGATCTAAAAAACTTAGACATTATCAAATTTTAAGACTTTGTGCTTGATCCTAACAATTCTCTACAATATAAGTATTAAAAACATAATACCTCTCCATATAGAATAACTGCTCTTATTAATGTAATGATTTTTTTATACTTATAAGTGTATATATGTACTATTTCATTAATAATATGTAAGTGATATTAGACTCTCATTAATATTGTCGAAAATAGAGGACTTTCTAACTTTTCTTTTTTTATGGAGACGACAATGTTTAAAGAGTGTAAATACCTCCTAAATATACTGGTAAAGAGTTCACAACTTCTTATTTCTTAAGATAAAAATACTTAGATTTCATAGCATTAATAAATTTAAAACTTTTTTAAAAAATCTTTGTTCGAAGAATTTAAGGCTCTTTTAAGTTATTTAATACATTTCTCATAAAAATATTTTATTTGATACATTTCTCATAAAGATATTAACTTTATTATTAGAGGGTCCTTAAGTCCCTCCAATTAGGACTGTTTTCGTAGGTACTCAAAACTTATATTGTAAGCCTAAAGTTCCTTAGATTAAGAAGAAAAAGAAATCTAACTAGGTGATTGATTAACCATTGTTCCAAACACTAAATAACCTTTTATTTATAATATTAGATTTTAAGACATAATTAGTAGCATCGTCTATGGGAAACTTTACAAAAAGTTGTATATAACTTTATTATATAACTATTTCCCTTTATTATCATTATCAATGATAAATAATTAAGATACTTCTAGAATAGGATGAGTAACTAGTCTCCTTACTGTGGCAGATACTTTAATCCCCGCATAACCAATTCTTCAGCAATTAATGGAACAAATACAACTCTTCGCCTGGGTAGCGTTAGGGAATCAACAAGCTAAAAAAAGCCCACCACCTTGAATTTCAACTCCTCTTAAGCAAGGTATTGTATCTTTACACTCACTTTCATGATAATATATCCCACCTAGCGTCTGTAGATAATTACATTATCTATAAAGATGCAAACAAAATAATCCAGTAGAGGACCCTTAACCTAAGAGGTCTTCAAGCCATGCTAAGAGCATACACGCCCTTATACTACTCAAGTGTGAAATGGTTATTCTAAGCATCCATTTGGACAACATAAGAAAGAAGCAGTTCATTTATCATGTCATCTTATAGTATAGACATCAAGTTCCCTTTAGCCTAATAGGTATAATAATGGCAAAAAACTAAAAGAAAAACTCATCCGTGAGGATATCTATATTTCTCGTCAGATCATAGATTCCCTTATTTCCAAACATGTGCTGAACACTTACATACCCATAGATTATATCCCCAACAAAATAACCCTGAACAATTATGATGAGCTTACAAACCCTAGGGAACATATACAAAATATACGTAACAGCCTAGAGTTGGGCATTCAAGACAACCATACTATGTGAAAGATACTTCCAATGACTTTCAAAAATGCAGTAAGAGTATGGTACAACAATATGAAACCATGTTCAATCTCCAACTTCAATGACCTCAATGTCAAGCTAGTAAGACACTTTAGTACAAGTATTTCAGCCAAATAAAGTTTCAATGAACTCTTTGGAATCATCTAAATGGAGAATAAGTCTACCAGAACATACGTCAAAATATTAATGAGGAAATGCTTAAGGTCAAAGACTGATTAAATAGGTAGCTTTTGAAGCCCTTATCAGTGCGGTAAAAGAAAAAATCTTGTAGAAAGAATTGTATGCTCTACTAGATAGAAGGTTACTGAAGGTAAAATAAGCCATATAAAGTCATATTTGAGTAGAGAAGGTGGGTATGCTACGCCATGATCTTCCTCGTTTTACTAAAGACAAACAATTAGAAAGCTCCTCTAAACGAGGTCACTCATCTAAGCGAGACTATTCTCTTAGAAGAGATAACAATCTCGATAGGAATTAGAAGAAACCACTCAGAGAATGTCTGAGTTATCCTGAGGCATGTGCTTCTCCATTAAACACATTTCTCATTGAAGTCCTTGCATCTATCTAAGGTAAAGAGTTTGTCAAATATTCTTTGCTTATGAAGTTTCCTCTCAATATATGCATATTTAAAAAATATTGCTTTTTTCATAAAGATAAAGGACATAATATAAATGATTGTTATATCTTGAAAAAAGAAATTAAAAGACTTATAGCTAAGGGCTATCTTCATTAATTTCTAAAGAAAAATTCTCGTCCTAAGCAAAATAAAGAAAACCTTGGTTAATTCGCTATAACCTACCTGATAGCCATTTGTAGAAATGACAGTTATGACTTCATATTGGCTGTTTTCACAATAAGTAATGGATATTTTAGGTCTATTCACTAAGGTTATAGGTAAGAGACAATTTGTCATAGTAGCCGTGGACTATTTTACCAAGTGAGTTGAAGAAGAAGCTCTAATAAAGATAACTACCAACAAAATGCTTTTTTTTTATAGAAGAATATCTTATGTCATTTTGGGCTTCTTGGAGTTTTGATCACTAATAATAGAATATAGTGTGATAATTGTAAAATGAGACAACATTGTTAAATACTTTATATAGATCATTGTTTCTCATTAGTATCACACCCTTAGAAAAATAGTCAAGCCGAGTTGACTTATAGGGTTCTACTTAATAGACTTAAGAAAAAGATAAAATAAGCCAAGTCAGAGTGGACATAATTGTTGAGTTGATTTTTTTAGGCATATAGAACAACTCAAAAAATATCAATTAGTGAAACCCTTTTTCTTCTCATATATGGGACATAAGTCATGATCCTAGCTGAAAGTGAGTGTCCAGGTTATTGAGTAACTCATTATACCTCAAAAAGCAGTGAACAAGGTCTTAAGACCAATCTCGATGATTAGTGCTTAAAAGTGTGTTTTTATCAAGGTTTTATATCATTATTTTGCACTTGAAGTATCAATAACTCCTTAACTAAAACATGTTTTATAATAAGAAGTCTGATACCATAATGTACCTTTAATTTATGGTAAATGTTCATCCTAAATGTAGATCTATCATATAAATAAAAGAATTGATTAATAAGTTGAAGTATTGAAATTGAAAGGATAAAGAGAGGGCCAAACTTAGAAAAGAGATGCTGGTACAGTCCAAACTGGAACATTGTTTGATAATTGGATCATATCTAAAGTTGTAGATCTTAAATTTAAGTATGATTTTTTATGGATGGAAAGCTAAGACATAGGCTTAAAACTTTCATGGGAAGTTAAGACTTAATTCTACTATTTGGAAGTCCCAATCTTAGTAACAACGTAGAAGTCCGAATCTGTCCTATAACTCAGACACTGTCCCATATCTGAGTCCTAGAAGTCCAAATGACCTCAATTTTTCTCTCTAGAAAGATGAGACAATTTCTTAAAACTTTCATGTGAAAGTCTGGTTCAAATTTTAACGTTATCAATGATGTTTTATTTAAACAAGAAGATAAAGATTATCACCAAGTTAAGATGTGACCACTCATTCAACAATTAGTCATCAAATCAATAGTTCTAAATTTTGGCCTATAAAAGAAGACATTTGTTATGCATTTAGGCATCTTGGTTTTTAGATCAAAATTATGCTTTTTATTTCTTTTTTTATATTTTTGTAATGTTTAAGTTTTATTTCATGTTATATTTTCCTTAATCTCTTATTTATACTTTTCATTTCCTTTACTATACTTATATTCTTATATTGTTTATTTTTGTTTCTCTTCTTTCATTATATTTAGCTAAGTTTATTATGTAAAGGTAAAAATGTTATACTAATGGTGTAAGAATAAGTATAGTGTAAACTTAACATGGACTTTAATATTTGATACTAACATGTTTTGTATTTGTTATCTTGTTCACTCTTAATACTTTACTTGTTAAATGGTTAATCTAGATTTATGTTGTATAATACTTGGTACAATAAATACTTAGCGCTTTCATAGCCCAACCGTATAGTGTAACCGACACTAGTGCTATAAAAGGGACTTGATTTGTTGCTAACATAAGTTGTAATCATGAATGCGTGACAATATTTACAAGTATTAGCATTATTCGAATAAGATAATTAATGTAATCATGTTAACAACTTATAATATGATTGGAAGCTACTTTGTGTGTGATTTCCAATTGAATAATAAGAGTTTATACTATAATTATTTGAAATACCATTAATATATCCTCTAACCTTAATATTTGTTGTTATCATTATTTAATCCTCACATTGATCTTCCATCTCAAAGTTCTCATCAACTTCATTTTTTTATTATTATTATTATTCTTGTTATTGTTGTTGTTATGTTGTTGTTATTTATAATTTATACAATTAACCTCCCTATGGTTCGACCCCTATCTTACCGAGTTATTTAATACTTTGACACTTCTACACTTAAAAGAAGACATCAATCTTTTGGTTGTGTCACTCGATATCCTAAAAGAATTATGTTTAATAGCTGCAGTTAGGAATGAGATCTATAGGCTAAAAAATATTCAATATCACAAATAAAGGTAAAAAATAAAAGATTTAAGTTTAAAGACTTGGTAATTTGAAAATTAGAGACAATAAGCAACAAAGAGAGTAGGCACGAACAAACTAACTTCAAAATAGGATAATGTTTTTAAAATTATAAGAATTATTAAAGCCAATACTAACCATTTATAAGATATGAAAGGGAAGGATCTTTCTCATGCCTCGTATTTAAACCATCTAAAAATGTATCATAATGGATAAGAATGTATATTTTTTTGTATATGAATATTTTCTATTTCTTTATCATTTTAAAAATTAGAGGCAATAAGCAATAGACAATAAAGAGAGTAGGGGTGAACAAACTAGCTTCAAAATAGGATAACTCCTTTAATTTTAATATTACAAGAATTATCAAAGCCAATACTTATCATTTATAAGATATTAAAGGGAAGGATCTTTCTCATGCCTGGTATTTAAATCATCTAAAAATGTATCATAATGGATACGAATACATATTTTTGTATATGAATATTTTCTATTTTCTTATCATTGTGTAGCCCAATAAATGCCACTTAGGGTATATGTTGTCTATATGGGCACTCTCCAAGGGAGATATGGTCTTCTTAGTGCTATATGCACCATCAGCTAGGAGATAGTATGTGTTTTCCATGTAGGCACTTTTCAAGGGAGACGTTGTCTCCCTAGTGCTAGATGCATCACTTTTTAAAAGATGTTACGTATTCTCTTCGTGGGCACTCTTCAAAGGAGATATGGTCTCCCAAGTGTTATATACACCACTCCTGTGAAATGTTATGTATTTTATCCCTAGGCATTCATTAAAGGATTGCTCAATAATTTCCTTAAGAATAATAGTCTCAATTACAATGAACACCTATGATATTAATATGGTGATTGTTTCAATATAGTTCTTCTTAGATGTTGGTTCATAAGAGATTTTTCTATGTATGAGAGATCTACTCTTTCTAATACTTGGTGTTTGACTTGTTTATAGATGTATAACACAACTTATTAGCATATTTAAGTACAATAATAATATAAATATTGAATCATATGAAAGTAATATATCATGAATTTTAATAATTTTAAAAATACAATATAAGTTTTATGATCAAATTTAAGGCTTGAAGAGCTCAGAAACCTACATCTTTATGCCAAGTTCCTAAGCCAAAAAACTATACTCTTGGTTGAGGCAACTTTAATAGGAAAAATATTTGCAAAGTTTAGGACTTGACCATCTAGAAAACTCTCACTAAATTCAACTTGTATTTATCTAAACAAGTTAAAGAAATACAAGTTTGACATGACCAAGAAAAGCTTGTATTCGTTTTTCTCTGTAAAAGATATAGGCTCCCCGTAGTCGAACCAAAAAGGAGAGGAAGAATTCTTTAGTTTTTCTATTCTTGCATAAGATTTCTAAACCCCCTCCCTAGTTATCTTTAACTCCTCTCTTAGAGTATCTCTTAACCTCTAAGCTCAACTATCTCTTTCTCTAAGTCAGTCATCTCTTTCTTCAAGTGTTTAATATAGTTATAGACCTCGGCTAGCTGTTGTTTAGTTGATTCCAAGGTATGGGTTTAAGTTGATATATGCCATTGCAACCTGCAATATACAATTCTAAAAGAGTTTATCTCAACATCTTGAGCAGCCTTTTCTTCTTTAAGTCTATGTATTTTAGACTTATTAGCTTGATAATACTCAATGACCTCCTTCATAACCTTTTTCTTCTCTAAAGAAGTAAGGCTCCCTTGCTGTCTTTTGAGCAATCTTGTTAATAAGAAGGTTAATTACATGGATGTCTTTGAAGACATCATTAACTTGAATTGGATTACAAAAATCTCCTCAATATTCATTTATATAGAAGACCTAACCCTTTTATCTTTGCTTTAATAGGTGATTTTTTTTTTTGAAGATGGGTTGTTATTAGAAGAAGGCGTAGTGATGAAATTAGGCATTGATGGGATAAACCTATTATATTTGGATCCAGCAGTTCCACGTAAAGACCCTGTATAAGGAAACAATTAGGGAATGAAAGATTTTAAAATAAAAAAAAATATATGAAATAAAAATTACATAAAATACCATATAGCCCTTTAGCCGAAGAATTAATAACATATTTAGTATGGAGGTTGGCCAACCAATTACAAACCCTTTCATGCTCTGGGCCCAAGAAAGACTTTTCATTTACACCCGCTAGGGGTGTCCTCCAATAATGGGTACAACCCCAAATTGATATATATTTCATAAGTCTATTTTGTCTATTGATGAAAGTAAAGAACAAAGAGATTGAAGGCCCCCTCTTTAACGCTACTAATCAGGTTTAAAAAAATGTCTAAATAACCTGGTCGAGGGCTCCTTGTCTAAAATCCTTAATGGTTATAAAATAATATTAATTTTTACATTTTGTTAAAATAATATGTTTGTTTTTATAGAAAAAAAAAGTTTTTTTTTCTCTTTTCTTATATTAGCTCACCTTACCATCACTAAAAGTATTCATCAACAACCGCTAGTATAAAAACTCATTCCATTATTAAAAAAACTAGCTTATTGTATAAAACAACCACTAATATAAATAAAAATCTTTTTTAATCAAATGAATCTGATAAACATGCAAGACCTATTATACTTAGACTTGATAGTCAGCCAAGTCCAAAATGACATAGGCTTGAGAAATATACCAGACCCAAGGTATTTAGATTTGATAGTTAGCTAAGTCCAAGGTAAAGTGAATTTGACCAACATGTAAGACCCAAGGTACTTAGACTTGGAAGTTAATCGAGTCTATGATAATGTGGGTTTGACAAATATGTCACACCCAAGGCATTTGACCTTTACAGCCTGCCGAGTTCAAGGCATTTGAATATGACAGTCAGCTAAATCCAAGATAACATGAGTAAAAACTTAGATATTATTAAATTTTAAGGCTTTATGCTTGATCCTAGATTCTTTTCTATAAAATAAGTGTTAAAAACATAATACATTGTCATGCCTTTTTCATCTAGAATAATTGTTCATATTAAGATAATAATTTCCCTATACTTATAAGTTTATATAAGATCTATATAGATGCATGATACTTATAATCTCATTAATGTTATGTAAAACATATTTTTCTTTCATTAATATCACTAAAAGTAAAAGATTTTCTGACTTTTTTGTTTTATGAAAATAACAAGATTCAACGGGTATAAAATACCTTTTGAATCATCCAAATAAAATGTTCATAATTTTTTTATCTTTTAAGATAAAAATACTTAGATTTCAGAGTATTAACAAACTTAAAACTCAAAAATAAATATTTTTATTCCTAAAATTTAAAGTTATTATAAATTATTTAATATATTTCTCCTAAAAATATTAATTTTATTATCGGAAGGGTCTTTAAATCTTTCTAATTAGAATTATTTTTACAGATACTTAAAATTTCTATTGTAAGCTTGGAGTTTCTTAGAATAAAAAAAACAAGTTAAAGTACATGAATATATTGATTTACCATCATTTTAAATATTAAATAATCTTATATATATACATATTATCATCAAAACTTATATTTAAATGCCTAATTGTGACCATGGAAATTAATTAATAAGCTACTAATTATAAGTTAAGGAATCAGAAGATAGCCACCAGTATAGTTTGGCGTGGGAAAATAAATTTGTCAATACCCCCGAGGGCTCGCAAATAGTGCTCGGAATTGGAAGTCCTCACATTTGACCGGATAGCCCCAGCTAGCTAGCAAGGGGTCCGAATGGAACTGGAAGTCAAATTACTGACTAGAACTTCTATTTGAGAAAGTTCTATGTTTCTTTTTACACGTGAATTTTAAATGAAGTTTTTGTTTTGGTCAATGAAAGATGGATTACGCAA
>NW_011500015.1:28913-34458 GCF_000495115.2 Populus euphratica | reverse complement strand
TTTTCCTTGTACGCATGTACGATTCCTGGCCAATTCAATACCTCTACCTAAGGAATTGTATTCCACACGGTATAATCATTAGGTTTGAAAGTCTACTTTTAATGAAATTTCAAGGTAAATGCCTTAAGGTGGGATATTTTTTTTCAATTAGCTCAGTGAACAAAAAAACATTTCAGAGAATAATATTATTTAAAAAATACAGTGAAATAATATAATTTAACTTTATCATGTTTCTAAAAAATGAAATGAACAAACTATGTTAATTATAATTTAATTGGTTAAATCTAATTGTATTAATTGATCGATTGTATTATATAAAAACTATAATTTTAAAAAGTTTTTCTTTCAAATATATTTTATAAGTCAATATATATATATATATATATCTTTATCCAACTTGTAAACTAAAATATAAGCTCTAATTAAAATTTTAAAAAATTTTATTTATAAAGTAATGAGTAATTCTGAATAGTACAGTAGAAATCTTTTATAACTAAATGAGAGACTACATCAAACAGATTATATAAATGATTTATAAAATACATTTATAGACCAGCAAGATAGGTTTAGATCCAAAAGAAAGTCTGGTTATATCATATCAGAATAATATCTCAAAATAGCCATAATTTTTTATTCGATCGTTGGATCGTATTTAAATTTTTACAAGAATTTTCAAAGATAATAGTTATTGCATCATTACGTAGTCCATCAAATCTTTATATATAAAAAATCTCATCAAAGTTTTTTAATTTTGATAATTTAAAAATTTTTCTTATTATTTTCAAAACCAAAACCAATCAACAAATTTTACGGAGCATTACAAATCATGACTAATTAAGCTAGAAATAGTATAGCTAGAAATAGTATGGCTTGACCATGCTACACCTAAAAAACACTACATTACAAGGAATCACTATTTTACCAAATCTTTGTGCTCCTATATCAATTCAATTAGTAAATTATTTTAATTTTGTGTGCTAATCAACCAATTTATCCCTTAAAGATGTAATTTAATTAACAAGCATGACCATGAAGGACGATAATGCAAGCAGACGCTACCAACTCGATATGAATGTATTGTGCGCGATGGATTTTACTTGCAGGTGTTTATCCATATGAAGGAGTATAATCTTGAACATGCATGCTTGCTCAACAGGACATGCTTTTAAAGCAAAGGATGGGCAGATGCATAAATGCATGCATCGGTGCCCATATACAGTGACCCGGGCTGTCTATGGGCCATATACTCGACAATGTCACTTTTTCCTTTTGTCTTTTTTTCTTTCGGTACCTTTGGAGTATTTTGCGAATTCTTGATTTCATAAAAAATAGCTAACATTTGAAAATCGAAGGTGACCATTGAAAGAGTAAGTGCATATTTTTATACACATATAAACTATGATGCGGGGTAGTTAAACAGTAAAAAGTTGAAATTAAAAGGTTTGTTTTTTTATGTTTTAGGTTTGAGTTCTTAATTATTTATATAATGGTTATTAGAGTTTTACATGGTTATTAAAAGATCTTTAAAATTAGTTATGGTATGCATAAACTGACCAAGATATCCATATTAATCTAAAAAAAATTGTGATTCAAATTATCCAATATATGACATTTTTCATGCATCCCAAATCGTAGGAAAAGAATTCCTCCTCGCCAACACAAAAAATTAAAATACGCGTAAGAAACAAAGAGAAGGAATCTGGACACCTTTTTTTTATAAAAAAAACAAACGACGCGCAGGTAGGCAGAGGTCCCATCTCTAGCATAGCCAAATGGGCGTGGATTGTCGAAAGCTTGCCGAAGTGGGGTTTGCCCAAATTGGATTTCCTTTACTCAGAGGGCTCATTATTGTCCACATGGTTCCATCCGCAGACCTCCATGCGTGCTGTGGCCGGGCCAGGGGTTTGCTTTGCCAAGAAAGAGTAAGAAGACTCATTGGGATCGCCTAAATACTATGAACACATTCACAATAATTCCATCTTCTTTCTTGGCATGCAAATGTTATTGTCAAACTTATAAGGGAAATTATGGTGAGCTTAAATTTTTAATAGATGATAAAATTAGTAAACTGCTCTTAAAATTTATTTTTATTTAATTAGCATTACCCCTAAAATTAAATTTCCTAAGCATTGTATTCAAGGTTGTTTCAAAGTTTTTTTTAATATTATTAAGTTGGGAAAGGGAATCTATTCTTTTTCTATTTAAAAAAAAATTATCGGTGCACCAACATGTAGGGCAACTTTGTGCTTTTTGAACCGCACATGATTCATTATTAGTTAAAGGAATGCTATCTTTTGTTATGGTATTGAAAATTGCCCAGAAATCTCTTCAACTTGGGGCGGCAAGTGTAATAGTCATAGTTACAATTGGTCGTTGGCCACCCATTCCTTTTCTTTTCTCTTCTCTCTCTCTTTCCTCTTAAATTTCATGCTAGTCATTTAAAAAAAATTCAAGTTTATCCTTTTATTTTATAATTTTGCAGGTTTGGTCCTCAATGTTTTGATCTCTAAGTTTGATTCTTAGCTTTTTTATCAAATTTTAATTTGTTTTAAATTTCATCTTTGGATCCATGATGTTTATTTTTTTTTTCATATTTGATTTTTATTCTCATTCTCATTCTCTTGATTTTTATTTTTTATTTTGGATTCTTTTGTTAATTTGACTTTTTTTCCCCATTTTTCTCTTTAATTCAAAATGTTAGATTTCCATCTCTTTTTATTTGAAATTAGGTCCTTATTCTCTTAATTGATTTTTTTTTCATTTTATATAATTAATTTTTTTCATCATTCTACATTTAATTTACTAGGAGTTGGTCTTTGGTGTTTCTATCATTTCTTATGGTTTTTTTTTTGTTATTATTAAGTCGAATTAGGGACAATATAATCTTTTTTATTTTTAAAAATTATTTTTCTAAAAAATTATTAGTATGTGTTATACACGCACTAACATGTGGGGTGACTCCACACTTTTTGAGAGACATGTGAGCCGTTGTCAAGTGGAGGAACATTAACTCTTGTTATGGTGTATTGATTATTATCAACATAATCATCATAAAAAATTTAACATTATAAATTGATGGAGAGTATTGATTTATATCTATCTCACCATAAATAGAATTACCAAAATTTTCATGATACTCATTATGATTAATAAGTTATCTCCTATACCTATACTTCCAAAAGAGGCTCTCAAAACAAGTAATTGATCTATGATCACTCTCCCTACTATCATTTAGATTTCTCTTCTCCATATATACCAATTGATTGGAAAATTTTTAACTTGCCTTTATGATTTTATCATCACTAATTGATGGGTTAGTTTTATAATTTATGTTTGCATGGCTTCTATCAACAACTCTTACTTAAACATCTTTTATAAGAGGGAGAACCTCCTTAACCTCTCTTTCACGAGCATGTCCTATTATACGACCATCTCTTCTAATCATGGTTATTTAATAGCACATAATAACTAACCAACAAGAATCTTAGGACTCTAATACAAATCAACACAAATAGAAACAACATAAGAAAAATAACAAGCTTAAACAACACAAAATTTGGCTTAATAGGGCCATTATACAAAAATTCTAATTCAATATTTCATAACTCAATATTTTCTCTAATCAAAACTCATTATTAGAGATCTTTTAGGTTGCTTATATATTAGGAAAATATCCTAAACAAAACTGAATAAATAATAAGAGTTTTATGCTAAAGAGGAGAAAAAAATCAATTAAAAATATATAGCAAATCCTAAACAATAAATTATAAGCTTTATTTGATGGTATTTTTGAATTTGATGATAATAAAATTTTATGTTTAAAGACAACATAGCTTCTAAAATCTTCTATAAATATTTTAAAAATTATCTTATCAAGATTTATTTAGAAAAAAAATCTCATATCATAACCTCATATTTAATATGTTTATTAATTATATTTGAAAACAAATTATAATAGATTTTTTTAATGGAGCTTTTTTCTTCCTTTGAAAAATGGGTTTTAAAGTTGTATGTATATATACAAAGGGACATATACAATCGCATCAATAGCTTAGAGGAAAGAAACGGGCTGGAGACTGATAGGGATGAATTTTATTTTGTTTTTTATTTGTTTTTTTGCCTTCCATACGTTTCGCATCTTTGTTTCTCCATTGCTTGAATATCAACATGAATTACATAATAAAATAATGTTGTTCACATTTCGTTGTTTCTTTGGAGTCCCCCACAATGCAGACCAAACTTATCTAGTCTTTCATGGACTTGTACCCAAATAATTTAATTTACGAAAGCTACCCTCCCTCCCCCTCCGTTGTCTGTTAATGTAATTAAAGATTATTTGGTAATTTACGAGTATTGATTTTTCGTTCGCATAGAAATAGAATTTATTATGATAACTTTTCATGTATTTCACTATATAATTAATATCTAACAATACCTCTAAAATCCAAAAGAACATGGGATCCATTGAGTAACGAAATGGTTGGCAAAACCCTGTTGTTTCCTAAACAAATTAAATGATCTTTGTAACATATATCTATATAAGCTCATAGTATAAATAAAACTATATTTTGGACATTTCACAGCAATCTTACAGTTCAGTCTCTATAGTCCATTTCTGTATAGTTTTGGTCACTAGCTAATTCTCAGCGACACAACTGACTAGTTAGAATTGGTCGGAAATCATCAACTAATGCATCGATAGTTATCAGCACAACATCTTTCTAGACAACTTGGACAAGATGCATGAGACTAAGCTGTGATTGACGTTGAAACAAGGAAAAGGAGCATGACGTTTATATATAAATGTTTAGGTTCGATGAAAATTACCTTAAATAAAGGAAATCCTTATTTCATAAGAAGCAAAATTCAAATAGATTTCGGAATCCTAATAATTAAGCAAAGATTCAATCCTCGATTGTGTTTGTTTTCATGTGTTCTACTACAACTTGGGCTTTCCAATATAAGGAAAATGGCTAAAACATGCACTGTGATTTCTAACGAGACTGAGACGTAATTCTTATGTTCTTAATGATAAATTCTTAGTGATTTAGCGTGAAAACATTGGATACTTAACATCTTCATGAAATATGTGCTTTAAGGACTAAATTCACAG
The DNA here is from genome assembly GCF_000495115.2 of Populus euphratica. NCBI lineage: Eukaryota > Viridiplantae > Streptophyta > Magnoliopsida > Malpighiales > Salicaceae > Populus > Populus euphratica. The sequence goes on along the minus strand of NW_011500015.1, from coordinate 29,345 downwards.
TTTATTTATACACGTAAGTGGACAAATTATCCATGCCCCAAGCTAACATCATGGATGAATGATCGATAATTTTTAGGAAAGGATTTTGTTAATAATGGAGAACCTTTTGAGCCTTCGTTCCCTTCCGATCCTCTTTATTAAAATATCTCCCTCTAAATTGGAGAGGTGATGGAGCGGGGTGGGGGGACTTGAAAAATCTTCGACTCCAATTTACAATTACACCTTTGTTATTTATTTTTAAATTAGTCCAAGGAAATAAATATAAACTAATAACAAATCTCTTCTTTCGCATTTTTTTCAATAAAAAATATAATTGTATCTTCCAAGCAATATTGGGATTGTTTGTTGAGTTACTTAATTCATGGGACGATCCACAGAAATGAGTGGCTAAGATTTGCTTTCAATTTGTGTACGAGAAGTGCTTAAAGGGAA
>NW_011500015.1:0-28726 GCF_000495115.2 Populus euphratica | reverse complement strand
GAAATGTGTAAGTCTTTGTGTATTCAATATATATATATATATATATATATACCGGAAAGAAAGAGATCAGCCACCAAAGTGGGTCCAATTCCACTATTAGAGAAGTGACGGCTGAACAAGGAAACCAAACATTCATTATCAAAACTAAAAAACATGTATTACATTACTCTTCCATTTGCCACCGTTAGTAATTTTCATGCTTTTAAATTTTATCTCTTTGGCCCCACCCCCATTTCATTAATCCTCCTGGCACCCCTATAAATACCACCACACCTTAGTATCCGAAAGAAGCAAGAAAGAACTAACAAAGCTTTTACTTTGGAGAGAAGCTGCAGAGTAAATAGAAGAGAGATGGAGTTCCCAGTGATTAGCATGGAGAAGCTAAATGGCGAGGAGAGAGCAGCCACCATGGAAAAGATCAAGGATGCCTGTGAGAACTGGGGCTTCTTTGAGGTATGTCTAAACCTCCTTTTCTTATAAAATGCTATCTCCCAGCCTTCCATCATTCCTCTTCTTCTAAAAACGGGTGCCTTTTGTTTTCTTTTGAACTCTTTTAGCTACTGAACCATGGCATATCCCATGAGTTGTTGGACACCGTAGAGAGAATGACAAAGGAGCACTACAAGAAATGCATGGAGCAAAGGTTCAAGGAATTGGTGGCAAGCAAAGCCCTTGATGGTGTCCAAACAGAGATCAAAGATATGGATTGGGAGAGCACCTTCTACTTACGCCATCTCCCTAAGTCAAACATTGCTGAGATCCCCGATCTCGATGACGAGTACAGGTATATATATATATAATATATTAATATTTAACACATGTATCTTAAGGAATATTGGAATCGACTGTTCTGCAGTTTTTTCCGTATAAAGAAGGGTCAGAATGTGTACCTTCAAGTTTTTTTCCCCCTTCAAAAAAAGAAGCTAAAAGGGTATGGTAGTTAATGAAGGTGTTTGTCTGGTAGTAAATGTTAATCTAAATCACTGGTATAATTATTGCTATCAGAGTTGTTAGTTGCTAACGTGTCACCTTGTGACTCAAAAATACAAGTAACGGTGTGGCCTGAAGGGGCATGATTGGGTATAATGCTAACACACCTTGATATTTACCGCAAAAAAAAAAAAAAACCTGATTGATACAGGAAGGTGATGAAAGAATTTGCATTGAAGTTGGAGAAACTCGCAGAGGAGCTCCTGGACTTGTTATGTGAGAATCTTGGACTTGAAAAGGGGTATCTCAAAAGGGCTTTCTATGGATCAAACGGTAGTCCAACCTTTGGCACAAAGGTGAGCAATTATCCACCATGCCCCAAACCAGACCTGGTGAAGGGTCTCAGGGCCCACACCGACGCTGGTGGCATCATCTTGCTATTCCAGGATGACAAAGTCAGCGGCCTCCAGCTTCTCAAGGATGGCCAGTGGATTGATGTGCCCCCAATGCGCCACTCCATTGTTGTCAACCTTGGTGACCAACTCGAGGTATATACACTATAATCTGCCTAAACTACTGTAACCTAGCTAGAATCAAATCTAGCTTACATTTTCTGACCATACTAAATTCTCTGGATATGTAGGTAATCACCAATGGCAAGTATAAGAGTGTGGAGCACAGAGTGATTGCTCAAACGGATGGCACTAGGATGTCAGTAGCTTCTTTCTATAACCCTGGAAGTGAAGCAGTTATCTATCCAGCACCAGCTTTGGTGGAGAAGGAAGCAGAAGATAAGAAAAAAGTGTACCCAAAATTTGTATTTGATGACTACATGAAGCTGTATGCTGGCCTCAAATTCCAGGCCAAGGAGCCAAGATTTGAAGCCATGAAAGCTGTAGAAAGCACTGTCAATCTGGGTCCAATTGCAGCTGCTTAATCTTCTTCGAGGAGGATATGGAGTCGTCTTATTTTTATTTTTTAAGAGTTGTCCAAGGTCTTTCTAGTAGATTCTGTTGCTTCCATAAAGATATCTGTTTCCTGTAGCACCGAGTATCAGTTTGTTCCATGTAGAAAATATTTACCTTGATTACTATATAATAAATAAACATTATTTCACAGAAATAATTTCTATTTTACTGCCCTTTTCCTTCAAGCTATCCTTCTATTCGTGTGTCCATAAGCTCCTTCCAAGTTCTTCCCTGAGGAAACACAAGAACAAGGCAACCTAATAGTACATTCTGTTACTATAAATAAAGCATCAAAGATAACGAATGAGAAGCACAAGATGAAGGGTGAAGGGTCGCAAGCACAAACACATGTGACAGTCACTTTCATAAAAACTTCATTCCATTCGTTAGATTTCATTTCCTAGGCAATGAGTTACTGTAAGAGTTCATCTTGAACCATACGAAACTCTCAGGTAGTTAAAGAACATGTATCTAATGATGTTTCCATCTTATTCAATTTAACCTATAATCTATCAGAAAGTGAATGTTAAAATGGATTAAGATGGCTGCAACCCAAATTGCTTCAAGGGGAAATCATTATCAATTATAGGGAATCCTTGCTTAATTTATGAGTTGGGTAGAAATTCTTATCCAAGCGATGTTGTGCTCTGCATCTTGCAGAGTAGCTGCGCATGCATCACGATATTGCTTGTGACCATTTCATGGGACAGCCATGGTCTCTTGCCCAGGAAAGCAACCGTCACTACAAACCATTGTATAGTTAAGCCAAAAAAGAAATGGAAAAATCTAGAGTCCACATGGTTCATGTCCCATGATTGAAGTTCGCCGCAGCTACTATTCGTAATAGAATAAGTTAATGACAAAAGATAATATGATTATTTAAGATAATCATTTTGCTTACCACCCAGCAAGAAGACGGTTTAAGTCCCACAAAAAAGCTTCTTTATGTTAAAGGAACTTGAAATCCAGTGGAAAAGCTAGCATATATCCCTGAGAATAAGACTACTTTGCACCAAACAAAGCCTCTCTTTTGCTTTTAATCATAACTGGAATCCTATCAGGTCCACTCTCAAAGACAAAATAAATTCAGAAACATATCAGCGTGTTTTAGTGACAGCATTATCATTGACTTTAGGATATGTAATGGGCCTCTCCGACATTAAGGCGCACTATACTACAAATTTTTACGTTCGAGTTTTCTTTACTTGGCATAGTTTAGTCCACGTTATATTGCTATTAACTCTCTATCTTCTTGCATCGATATTTAGATCGTGCTGTTGTAACTTCTACTAAATGGACAGTGAGCTGTAACTCATTGACATGCTACCTACCATCTCTGTCCATCCACACTTTCTGCGGTACTCGAGCTGGGGGTCCATGAAAAAAAAAGATAGAAACTTGGATAAGTGCAGCGTTTAGATCTTTGATTGAATACGAGTAATCCAAGGAAAGTGGTATAGTATCAATTACTTTTACTTCCATAGTTATTATTTTTAGTTTTCTTATAAATTTGAAAGAGACCAAATACAGGTAAAGTAAGTACATTCCTTCAGCAATTTGATAAAGCTCCACTCACCATCGCGTCTTGTCAGATTCTTTCATCATTTATTGTCTCCCAGTTGCAAGAGGCCAGAAGCCAATTTCAGGAATTGCTGTCTATCATACTATTATTGACTTCTGTGAGGGCCTGGGTGCTGTTAATACAATTAAAATCAAATACTAAAATTCATAATAATTTATTTATTACAAGTGTGATTAGTGTTATCCTAAATATATATAAAAAATATAAATTAAACTAAAAATATTATTTTATTATTAATAAATAAATTTACAAAAATATTATTTAATATTTCCCCTTAAACTCACAATGCGACAACTACAAGGATCGAGAGTTTGACGACTAGAAAATAAAAATGAGAGATAGAATGCGTTTTGGTAAAGAAACCTGCAATCTGCAATGATGAAGGAACAAAAGACAAAGTAATGGTGTCATGCTTGAGATAATGACGAGTAAAATGACAATCAATCTAAATGTACTTTATTCGCTCACGAAAAAATAAATTGTAAGCAATTTTAATAGAACTCTAATTGTCACAATGCATAGAAGTAGGATGAGAAAATGAAACTCCTATATCAACAAATAACCAACGTAACCAAACAATCTCTTTGGTAGTAGATGTCATGGCACAATATTCTGCTTCGACGGTTGAATGAGAAACAATAGATTGTTTCTTGCTTTTCCAAGAAATAAGAGAATCACCTAGTAACAGACTTGTGATATGTAGAATCACTACCATGATCAGTATTAGAGTATACACACAGCTCTAAGAAAGAGGTGGATGAAAGTAAAAGACTCTAAAAAATTATACTTTGAAGATATCGTAAAATACGAAGAACAGTTGCCTAGTCAACAATAGTAAGAGAAGAAATAAACTAACTAACAACATATGCAATATTTGAACGAGCAATGGTGAAATATACCAAGCTCCTAACAATAGTATGGTATAAAGTAGGATTTATCAAAAGTAAACCATCATAAGAAAAGTACCTTGTGTTAACCTCAATAGGAGTATTTACAGTCTTGTTATTAGTGAGTCTAACCTGCTTAAGAATATTTGCAATATATCTCAACTGAGAAAATAGGTAACCTCTAGGTAAGTATGCTATCTCAATACCTAGGAAATATTGAAGATAACTCAAATTCTTCATTTCAAATTATCTTGCCAACTCTATCTTTAAAACTGAAATACCATCAATGTCATCACCAATAATAATCATGTCATCAATATATAAAGATAGAATGATATGGTCTGCATCAATATACTTAATAAAAAATAGAATCATAACTATGAGAAACAAAGTTTAGAGATGAGATCACAATATAGAATTTCTCAAACCAAGCATGGGGTGCTTATTTGAAACCATATGATACTATCTTAAGCTTACATACATATCTAGAGTCATGTAAAATACCAGGAGAGAATGTCATATAAACTTTTTTTGAAGATCTCCATTCAAGAAGGCATTTTTAACATCAAACTGAGAAATATGCCATTAACAAATCAAAGCTACAGTAATACAAATACGAATAGTAGTTATTTTTGCAACAGGAAAAAATGTCTCCTCATAGTCGATACCATTTGTTAATTGTATCCTTTTACAACCAACCTATCTTTGTATCGCTCAATAGACCCATCAAAATTAGTCTTGATCTTATACACCGAACGATAACCAACAACATTCTTATCAAGAGGTAAATGAATTAGTTAACTTATATCTTATTTATGTTTTTATCTTGTTTATTTTGTGTTTCTCTCTTTCATTATGTTTTTCATAACCTATTTTTGAGTTATTCCCCAATTCATATTTATTTCTCTTCAAAAATTAATAAAATACAAAAAATCAAAAAAATATTATCAAAAATTATAAATAGTGAACAAAGGATGTCAGTGCACCCAAGAAATGATTAAAAATTGGTTAAGGAGGTTAAAAAATACTAAGATTAAAATTTTATAGTATTTTATTGACCGATGACAACCATGTTGACAAAGAGAATTCAATTTAAGTAAGAAAAATCCAAAATTAGATGTTTGTGGACTCAATTAAATTTTATTAAAGGTTTAATTGAATTTATAAAGAGTTTGATTGCAAGAAAAATTGCTTTTGGAGTCAATGTTGGCTTTAATTGAAAGAAATTAAAGTTTTGGGGTTAAATTATAATTTTTAAAAGTTTATTTGGTTAAATCAGGGGTTTAATTGCATAAATATTGAAGTTTGATGGCCAATTAGGGACTTAATTAAAGAAATCTAAAACCAAAGACCAAAATAAAAAAGGCACATAAGTAGAGGGACTGCAATTAAAACCGAAACAAGGGCCCAATTAAAGAAATTAGAAGTTTATTGCTCAATTAAGGGTCAAATTGCATAATTTCAAGACCAATGACCAAAGTGAAAAAGACAGCCAACTTGAGGGCCACTGTTGGATTTTTGGCAGGAATGCAATTGCATTGATTTTAAATTGAAATTGCAATTGAGAACTTAATTGAGCAAATTAAAAATTGATGACCAAAGTAAAATTTAACATGTTTTTGCCGCCTTTGCATTTAAATGAAACATTGTGTTTTGACCAAAACGGCGTTGTTTCATGCACTATTTTAAAAATTAAATGAAATAAAAAATAAAGGACCAAAACAGTGCCATTTTGAAGGCATTGTATGTCTTCTTCTTCCCTTGTACACGCGAAGTAGGGGAAGAAGATTTTTTTATCCTTCCTCTATCACTGCCATTAACGTCAAAAAGACGACGACTCCTTCCAAAAAAAAACGCTGACCATTTTCCACGTGTTGGATGGACAGTGAAGAGGTGGCAGCACAGAGGCCGCCCCAGCCACATCCCCCCCTATTTTTTACCTGTAATAGCACGGGAAAGGGAAGAAAAAACTGATAACAATGAGAAAAAAAAAAGAGAGACAACTCAAAAGCGATTAAGTGAGGGTCATTTAAGTCAAAGAAAATGTTAGAAAGCTCATTTAAACGCTATTATTTTCATTAAAATCTCTTTATAACCGTCACTTGCAACTGTTGTTGAGATCGAAGACTATTGTTATTGCTTTTTAAAGTGTGACTATAAGTCTTGGGACATCTCTAACCTCAAAAATAAGCATAAGAATTGTTAGACCAATAAGGTTACTACCACCAAAAAGAGTTGTTGTTATTTCTGTCAATCTAATATATATTTCCTCTTGAAGCTATTATTTGGAATTTGAGGCTACTATTGTGGCTTTTTTAAGGATGTCAATGTGGTTTTTAAACATCCCAACCTCAATAAGGAAAGCCAAGAGGGTTGTTGTTAATAGATGAATCTCTATTATCAAGACTATTAGAGTAAGACCAACATTTTGAACCTTTTTCCACACTATCCTTTCATATTCCTTTCTTCTTTTATTTATTCTCAACTTTATTCTATCTTTCTTTTCTATTAGCTTCATTTCTTTTCTCTATTCTCTATTTTCTTTTCTTTTTTTCATTTTCATTTTCATTTTCCTCTTTCACTATTGATTGTAGGTTTTAGGTCTTATTTATAGGTAAAAGTGAGGTTATTAAAGTTCTTGATCTAGTATGATAAAAGTCCTTGATCCTTGAAAAGTTATCATAACCATTGGTTCACACTTGTCCTTGTCTAAGCTGCAAACTGGAAAAGTAAGGTACTCACCTATTTTTTATGTATTGTTGGGTTTTGTCTAGTTTGGTCAAAGATTTTTTTGGTTTATAGTACAATGATTTTGAGGTTGAAAGATAAACATAACAAGTTGGGATTAAAGGTGTTATATTAGAGGGAAGGTTGAGGATGTTGTTCCAATAGTAAAATGCCCCAAATTATTTCCCTAGAAAAGGTTAAACCCTTATCATTTATAGCTAAGTTATGAAAATGATAAAGGCATTGTTCATAGCTTTCAAAATGACAATGTTTTCTATTTTTTTTTTCCCCTGATTAATGAAATGATATTGTTTCATATAAAAATAATTATTCCATTTAAAACATACATCATTGTTTCAACCATTGCTTAGATTAGGGATTTTAATTACAACGAAACAATGCCATTTTTTAATCCTATTTGGTCTTAGAACTTTAGTACTTTTTTGGTTTTAGCCCTTGGTTTTGTAAATTTTCAATTTGAACTAAATTTGACTTTTATCTTTAGATTAATTTTTTCCCTAATTTGATTTAATTTAGCCCTAATATTTTTCCACATGTTTCAATGAAGTCCTTGATTTCTTAATTTAAGTGTTTTTGGTTAAATTAACCCTAAATTTTAATTTTTCTTTTAAAATCCTTGATTGAATTAATAAGACCCTTACACTTTACCACCTTTTTTATTTTGGTTGTTGACCTTTTAATTCTTCATATTTAAGCTTATTTCAACCTTTTTCTTAAATTTTCTTTTCAATTAAGCCACTAATTGCACTACAAGTTACTTTTGAGTATTTTTACTTGTTCAAAATGAACCCTTAACCTTTCAAATTGTAATCATTTGTCCAATTTAACCCTAAACTGGAAAATCTTATGCTTTGACTGTTATTAGTATTTTTATTTAAACAACACTATTTTACTGAATTTTGATTGTGAAAGTATTATTTTATTTAAAAAAATCCAATTTTGAAAATATTTTTCAAAACTAGGGGTAAAAAATTAAGTTTTAATATATATGTCTTTAGTTATGGACTGATTATAGGGTGATGAATTTGGATGACTTCAACGTCATCCTTAGCATGGATTATTTAAAGAAAACAAAGGTTGCTCTATGTCATACCTTGGCGGCATCATGATTATGAATAAAGTATGTCCTTGTTTTGTTCATTGTTATAATTTTTTGCTGGCTAATAGTAATAAGAAAGGGAAAATCATGGTTTCAGCCTTTGATATTGATAAAGCTTTGAGAAATGGTAGGGACGTGTTTTTTATAATAATAGCATTTGAGAAATCAAACTAGTGTGGTGAGGTGAAGTATTATTCCATAAGTTCTTAGGTGGTATAAAGATTTGATGCCTCTGAAGTTGTTAAAAGAACTTTTACAATGATCATTGATTTAAAATGGTAATAAGAGTGACACCACCATTTTATACTATAAATCATTATTAGATTAAAGAAACAATTGATTTTCATTTTCATTTTCCTCTTTCATTATTAATTGTAGGTTTTAGGTCTTATTTATAGGTAAAAGTGAGGTTATTAGAGTTCTTAATCTAGTGGGATAAAAGTCCTTAATCTTTGAAAAGTTATCGTAACCATTGGTTCACACTTGTCCTTGTCTAAGCTGCAAACTGGAAAAGTAAGGTACTCACCTATTTTTTATGTATTGTTGGGTTTTGTCTAGTTTGGTCAAAGATTTTTTTGGTTTATAGTACAATGATTTTGAGGTTGAAAGATAAACATAACAAGTTGGGATTAAAAGTGTTGTGTTAGAGGGAAAGTTGAGAATGTTCTTCCAATGGTAAAAAGCTCCAAATTATTTCCCTAGAAAAGGTTTAACCCTTATCATTTATAGCTAAGTCATGAAAATGATAAAAGCATTGTTCATAGCCTTCAAAATAACAATGTTTTCTATTTTTTTATTATTTTTTCTCCTGATTAATGAAATGATGTTGTTTCATATAAAAATAATTATTTCATTTAAAACATATATCATTGTTTCAACCATTGCTTAGATTAGAGATTTTAATTAGAACAAAACAATGCTATTTTTTAATCCTATTTGGTCTTAGAACTTTAGTACTTTTTTGGTTTTAGCCCTTGGTTTTGTAAATTTTCAATTTGAACTAAATTTGACTTTTATCTTTAGATTAATTTTTCCCTAATTTGATTTAATTTAGCCCTATTATTTTTCCATATGTTTCAATGAAGTCCTTGGTTCTTTAATTTAAATGTTTTTGGTTAAATTAACCCTAAATTTTAATTTTTCTCTTAAAATCCTTGATTGAATTAATAAGACCCTTACACTTTACCACCTTTTTTATTTTGGTTGTTGACCTTTTAATTCTTTATATTTAAGCTAATTTCAACCATTTTTTTTAATTTTCTTTTCAATTAAGCCACTAATTACACTCCAAGTTACTTTTGAGTATTTTTACCTGTTCAAAATTAACCCTTGACCTTTCAAATTGTAATCATTTATCCAATTTAACCCCAAACTGGAAAATCTTATGCTTTGATTGTTATTAGTATTGTTATTTAAACAACACTATTTTATTGATTTTTTATTGTGAAAGTATTATTTTATTTTAAAAAAAATCCAATTTTGAAAATATTTTAAAAAACTAGGGGTAAAAAATTAGGTTTAAATAAATATATCTTTAGTTATAGACTAATTATAGGGGAAACAAGATATTTTGGTGATGAATTTGGATGAATTCAACATCATTTTTGGCATGGATTATTGAAAGAAAACAAAGGTTGCTCTATGTCATACCTTGACAACATCATGATTATGAATAAGGTATGTCCTTGTTTTGTTCATTGTTATAAATTTTTGCTGGCTAATAATAATAAGAAAGGGAAAATCATGGTTTCAAGCTTTGATATTGATAAAGCTTTGAGAAATTATAGGGAGGTGTTTTTTATAATAATAGCATTTGAGAAATCAAACTAGTGTGGTGAGATGAAGTATTATTGCACAAGTTCTTAGGTGGTATAAAGATTTGATGCCTCTAAAGTTGTTAAAAGAACTTCTACAATGATCATTGATTTAAAATGGTACTAAGAGTGACACCACCTTTTTATACTACAAATCATTATTAGATTAAAGAAACAATTGAAAGAGTTTATTGGTATTAGATTCATTCATCCTTCCAAAACTCTATATGATACCCTTGTTTTATTTCATAATAAGGCAAATAAAAGCCTTAGGATGTGTGTCAATTATCAAGCACTAATTAAGGTTACCATCAAGAATAAATTTAAAGCGCGTTTAATTCAAGATTTGATGGACATGATAAGAGAAGTGTCCATTTTTACAAACAATTAAGTTCTTAGCAAGTAAGGATTGTTGAGGGAGAGCATCATAAAACTATATGTGTAACAATGTATGATGCATATAAGTTTTTGTTTATACTTTTTTGTTTAACTAATACTCTAGGTATAATTTGCAACTTAATAATCATATATTGTATGATTACTTAGATGATATTACCTTAATCTAAATAAGTGATATTGTGATTTATAGTTGGAGTATGGAAGATCAGATAACACATCTTTCAAAAGTGTTAAGTATAATAAAGGAATATAAATTGTATGTTAAATATATATATATATATATATATATGTGTGTGTGTGTGTGTGTGTGTGTGTGTGTGTGAGAGAGAGAGAGAGTTTGCAAGGTTTCGATCATATAATGGGTAAGGGTTAGGTGGGGATGGATCCTAGAAAAGCATATGTTATTCTAAATTGGCCAAAGCCAAAAGTAATTTCTTAGTTATGATCTTTTTTAGGGATAAAAACAAACTAATACTAACAACACTATTTTAAATGTTATTGAGCTTTCATAATATAAAATTTTTCTCCAATGATTGTGATTGTGCATTATTTTAGTGTTTGGAGAATGTATTTATTAGAACATAAAGTTACAATAAAGATGGCTAATGAGATGAATACTTTTTTTATATAAAAAAAAAAACTTTGAAGAAGTTGTCATAGCAGCATGCTCAATGGTAGGAGTTTCTAGCCAAAAAAGATTTTATATAAGAACATACACCAGGTGACTTATTTAAGTTGTTGATGCTCCAACTAATGGAAGGTTATGGCTATTCTATTTGTTGTTGTATAAATAAAATATGAAAGTTGAAGAGATTACACTAAATTATTTAAGAAGACATTACCTGTATGAAACTAATTAATGTCATATAAAAAAAAATATGAATGTATTGGTTGCAAAATATCCTATTTATACAATAAAATGTCAAATATATGCCTAGAGGGAAGTGAATGAAACATTTAATGATGGAGACTTATGACCTATAATGGCAAGTTCATTTGGGAAGGAAAAGAATGGTAGCTCTCTTATCATAAACTTATTATTAGCAAAATATAGAGGAGCAAATAGAGTTATACATGTAGATATTTAATGTATGCTTATAAGATAGGTGATACACCAAAAAGTTGCAGACATATAACAGACATTACCTATACCAAAAAAATTATAGGTATTAGTTTTGATGGATTATATTGTTTTATGTATGGATGTTGTAACGGGGGTCAAAGACAAGTTTACCAAATATATAGTATCCATTACTATTTTAATAGTATTCATTGTTGAGATAACTGTTAGATTGTTTAACCTAAATATGTTGAAATACATTAAGGTTCCATCAAACATTGTTAGTGATTAGGATGTGCAACTCACAAGCAAACTATAGACAATATTGTTTAACTTAATGGGAACTAAGTTAAAGTTCTTTATTATTAATCATCCTTAAATCAATAGATAGATAGAAAGACATAACACCTTATTTGAGAAATATTTAAGGTATCATGTGATTACAATGCAAAAGAATTGATTTGAGTAGTTGGATGATGATTTTTTTTAGGACTTTCATAAGTCTTCTACAATGAAGGTAAATCCATTTACAATGAAGGCAAATCTATTGGTGGAAAGAGTTTACTTACATGTAAATTTGCAAAAGAGAGGCAAGAGTTGTTTGAATAGGCTCAAGATAAATTGAGTAAAGATAATAAATATATATAAAAATATGAAGTTTAACAAAGGTGATGATATGTTACTTAAGTTAACCTTGCAAATATGAAAGAAAATCATTCGCAAAACTAGGCATCAAGTATTGGTTCAAAGTTATGGGTCATTTGAAGTTATGGAATAGATGGGAATAATAGCATATAGGTTGAAATTAGCCAAGACTGAAATTTTATCCTGCATTTCATGTGAACTAGATAAGGAGAACCAAAAGAAAAGTAAGTCACAACATACACCTCGACAAATTCAAAACAATTTGATAATAGAATTGTCAAAATCCTAGATCACCGTAAACTTGGCCAACATAAAAAAATCGACGAACCAAGTTTTTGGTGAAATGGGATTAGAACCAGGAGGTTTGTGGGAGAAAGACCTAAATTTATGACCATTTGAAAACAAAGTACAAGAATACCCGACTCTATTTCAATGAAATTATTGAAATCTTCTGGTGATCTAGGTGCAATGGTGCGACAACAAACACATTACCTGGAAGATACCTTAGGCACTGGCAAACCACGAGAACATTGTTGAAATCTATAGACAACGTGCAATAGCTTGTGTGGGCAATGGGTTCATGTTGGCACAAACGTGGGCATGGACAAACTATCCAAGTCAAGCGGAAACACAGTAACTCTAGCAGCAGTGGTGTTAGCAATTGGCTAGTTATTTTATGGGTGGCAAACCACGGAAGTTACAACAAAGTACTCGGTAATTACAAGCATGACCAATACTTGTGGAGGAAAACTAGCTAGACCTTGGACGACTTGTTGACTGATGTGGGACAGGGCTCAAGGCGTCTTAGAAGTAACTAATTTCATGGGGAAAATGCGGTGAACTGCCCAAGCGCTTGCTGGAAAGTGTTAAGACGGTTTTATAATGTAATTTCCAACTATACGTAGGTTGTAAAATAAGTTGGGTAGCATACAATACCTTATAGGCAAAAGGTATTTTATGCCTTCTTATCCTCCAGAGCGGCCTCCCATGGTGGAAAAACACCAAATGGATGGGCTTTCTTGACTCAAGATCCATTTCGGTCCAGAGTATTCCTCGAGCACTGGACAACATAACCCATCGCTGAAATTTCTGAAAAATACACGAGCCCTGCTTGCCTGTTAAAATCTTCAAGTATTACAATTTGCTTTACAAGAGAAGCCCGCAGCTAATGCTTCTCAAGGATAATCTCAAAAGAATTGCAATTAGGTTATTGTTCACCAATAATGTTTCTCAAGGATCTCAAAAGATTTGCAATTAGGTTATTGTTCACCAATAATATCCTCTGCAAATAGCTGGAAGCCAAACCTGAGCATGATAATCATATCCCTCTATTTGACATGAATTTATCGCCCAGCAAGAACTTCCAACAATCACCAGAAGCGCTATGTTTCTTTTTTCTTTTTCTTTTTCTTTTTCTTTTTCTTTTTCTTTTTTCTTTTTTCTTGGAAGTTTGTACACAGGTCTAACATCCATCCCATCATTAGCATGCCGTATATATATTACACCAGAGACAGTAAGATCTATCACGCAACACTGCTAAGCATTAATGGAATCTAATTGCTTCAATGATTCTATTATTTGTTAAAGTACATAAAACGGAGAAAATCTTTTTCTTTCCATCTTTGACTAAGCTGCTCGAAATCATTGTACACTCTGCCTGGCCTGAAATAATCATTGGCTGGAGCGGGTAAGGGTGAGGAGAGCAGGAGTTGTTTTATTCATATTCAGAATTCATCGTCATCTAAGACCTTGAGACAGGCTAACTAAGAGCTTGAAGCAGAAATCCAGATTGATAGTTGCTGGATGTGTACGACATGCCCCCTACCCTCGAGAGTTATTCCTTCTGCCGCAGAAATGGATCCAGAAACTCATCACCTTTCCTATTCATTCCAAAGCAGGACCTAGAATTCTCTTCCACTAACAAAGAAAAGATAAGCAAGAACAATTTAGTCCAGGTAGTGGTTTACCTCTTCGAGCATGAAAATGACATTGGCATATGCTTTAAGGTAGAAACATCAAACAACTCCATAAACCTTTGATCCGAAACCCTAGCCTTTGCAGCTGCAAACCGCTGATACTCATCAAATATGGATGAGAGACACCACTTTTGCAATTTTCTCAGGCAACCCACAAGACAACCAGTTCGGTGCTGGATATAAGAAAAGCAAGCTTAACTCAGAAGGTGTTGACCCTAGAATCAAGTAAGAACTCCGAGAAACCACAAGAGGACATACCTTTCCTCGTTTACAATGAATCAAAACTGGATGATTCCTTGCATCTGCATTGGAAACAAACATGAAAGGATAGTTTTATATCCCTCAAATAATAGCAATTAACCAAGACAGATATATAACAAGATAGTTTGGGTGTGCTTGCATTACCAAGGACCACTTTCAGTGCTTCACGAATTGTATCCTCTGGGATGTTCACGAATGGCTCCTGGATGCATAATTGAAACATCACGTGGCAGCAGAGAAAACCTCTTCCAAGACCCCCAATATAATCAATAAAAAGAAACATTAACCATGAAAATAGTTACCTCCAGTGTTATTCTTTGAGACAAACATGCAACTGATGCACAAATTTCATCAAACCTGTCCTAATTTCTCTACTGATTCTATGTACTAATTGACAATCTCTGACTTTTTGTACAAGCCACACACACAAGGGAAGCCTTGTAACATGATTTGGTGTTGTGTCGGTCAAATCAAAATTACAGTATGTGTTTGTTTTGACCTAGAAACTATTTTGGGAAAAGACATCTCACAGGGACCAAATATACACTATGCCCTTATCCAATTGTTCATGCACCGGGTCATAAGGATTACTGGCATGCAAGAATTTTTCTGGCTCGCCACTACCATAATATGACTATAGCGTGCTTCGAGCATTGCCCTTATCGGAAGCAAGACAGTATAGCCAGTAGACATTCAGTTTCATGCTTGTTAGTGTTCGGAACACGGTACAGGGTCCGGGAACGTTATACGCACATGTGCATCTGTGAGACATGTAGGGGGCAGTTCCGTGTGCTAATTCGAATCAGGGTGCATTTTAGAAATCTATTTGAGTTGTTGGTAATTTTGAATACCACTAGGGTGTATAATGATAGATGGAAGGTAGAGAGTATTTGATAATCTAACTTCTGATTCAAATTAAGCAAAAGCAATCTCATAAAAAATGCGAACCCACAGAAGACATCTATAATATTGCACTTTAGCAGATGGACAAAAAACACACATAAACAAACATGAAATGAGGTAAACTGTACTAAATGCACTACTGATAGCCATTAACCTAAGACAACAATTAGAATTGGATTGTAGTCATGCACTACCGATAGCCATTAACCTAAGACAACAATTAGGTTATACAAATTTCTCTCACATTTTTGAGCTCCTTGCTGCTTACATACATGTATGTTAAGAATGAATAAACAAAATGCTGAAAAATGCTTTTTATAGCAGAAAAACAATTCTCTTTTGAAGCCAAGGACACTGCATCTCTGGAAGGACAACTATCTAGAAGTTGTAGACCTAAGTTACTGGTATAAAAAGTTGTGAACTCCAGAGCCAGACAATTTCATGGTAAATCAACAAAAATCTATTCAAATTTGAAGAGTTTCA
Organism: Populus euphratica; assembly: GCF_000495115.2. Classification (NCBI taxonomy): domain Eukaryota; kingdom Viridiplantae; phylum Streptophyta; class Magnoliopsida; order Malpighiales; family Salicaceae; genus Populus; species Populus euphratica. Next base: position 12,971 of record NW_011500015.1, on the reverse strand, counting down.
GAAGAGCTAATACCCATTCAAGCCATAAAATATTGAATTCTAAACAAAATCAGTTATTGGAGCATACAATTTTGTTAATATAGATGTGCTAACAATCAGTAACTAATTGCAAGTAGAGTTGACAACAGATCCACTTTCTTCTTTTTTTGACAAACTCTCTGACTAGGTATTAAATGTTTTGAATGCGCATAAAAGATGATTTTACTTCACACACAGGCATATTAACCAATCCAATTGTGTATCAAATTAAAATTCAAAAGCATAAGAACTGATCCAGCCTCTTTACATTTCATCTATAGGTTATTTCTTGATGTTCCAGTTGAAGTAGAGACCAGTATGATCATCTGCAAACTTGGCAACTATTTTTTTTTTTTTTGAAAAGAAAATACTAAAAAACTTCGTAACTCTTCGAAAAGGCCTGAAGATGCCAGAAGGGACCTGTGGATTTGTACACACAATTCCCTAAAGGAATTAGATTTAGATTCACCTGATTCGGATATGTTCTATAATAGTAGCCATGATTTGTGTTTCCATTTGACGATAACATATTCATGATCCTAAATGTCAGTATTTCTTGTTTACTTATTTCCATCTCAACCACAAATACCAACAATCTTAGGATGCTTCAATTGCAAGAATTTAGAGAAAGAGCTTAATAGTCATGCCTTCGAACTGTATCAAAATTTTGGCAACGCCTCAGAGCAAAAAATATAGAAAGAAAAAAGGTTTCAAAAGTTCTTCCACAATTTAACTAGTTTCGGGAAAAAATAATAATAGTAAGTAACAAAATAGATTTCGGGCTTTGAAAAAATAAAATGAAAAATACCAAAATGAAAAAAATATTATAATAAAGTGCTAGAAGGAACAAGATAGTATAAAAACATAATTTTGCATAAGAAACAATCAAGGTCATCAATAGTGTTGGATATAATTAAAAACCTGTATAGCAAAAACAAGAAACTTGGTCTCCACCGAATTTAATAAGTGCATTGCATATTGTCAAAATCAGATATTACAGTCATCACAATTCAATGAAAAACTGCAGGTGACAATTAATCATTCGGGAAAAAAAAAACAAGAATAAATTCACATGTATAATTAATCATTCGGGAAAAAAAAAAAAACAAGAATAAATTCACATGTCTACCACCTGAAAGGATTCTGTATTACAGTGATTCTCATTTTTTTTCAATTTTTCTTATTTTGATGATTTCCTTTTTGTCAAATACATAACTGCTGCTACTTCTGAAATATATAGAAAGCATAGGACTACCCACATGTAAGAAACTCCGAGATAGAGATTACAGCCATACTTTTCTTTCTCTGAACAATCACCTTACGAGTAAGAGAAAAGAACGGCTTCTGATATATACATATAAAAAAAAAAAAGTTGTGAATAATGCAGTAACCCAGGACCTCATGAAAAAAACATCTTCTAAAATCTCCTAATATTCCATGTCCCCACTTGGCCACATTGAATAAAATTCTCTATTTAATTCTAATTAAATTTCATTATCAAATAAAAAAATTAATGAAAGATCGAGATCATTACGTGAACTCCAAAGCCACCACTTGAAAAAAATCAGATTCAAAACGACGATTGATCTAGCTTAAATACCTTGTAACCTTCGATCCCAAATTGATAGAGCCTGATTCCACCATCCTTTAGAAACTCCGTGGTCGCCTCTGGATACGGCTCAGGACATAGACATCTGAAAAAAAAACCCTAGCATCACTAATCCATATCATACGAGGAAAAAAAAAAACAAACTGAAAAGTAAGAAGAAAATGCTTACATGATAGAGCGGAGGCCGAGAGTTTGGAGAAAAGCGAAGTTAGCAGAGTCAGGAAAACCAGACCTAAAGATGCCATTATCTACCATAGCAAAGTTTAGAGGTGGAATAAGATTGAGCTCGTCTCCGACAACCGGAGAAGGAGAAGCGACGACCGGAGGTGGACTGAGATCGCGGCGGTCAAAAACTGCCACTTCGAAACCCCTGCCACTTCGATAGTCCTGCAGATGGTAGTGTCACCTCCGTTGGTGGCAGAGGTGGCGGAGTTGTGGTCAATTTTCATGTGAGAAGATTTTTAGAGAGAATCACGAGGGATGTTCTGTTAGGTACTGTACTGCTACTGCTTTTGAACTTTTTGTTGTTTGGCAGTTAAAGAAGAGTGGGGAGAGAGAGAGAGACAGAGAGACAGAGAGATGAGGTAGCTTTTGCCGAAAGGAAAGTAAAAATGGGTGGCGCTGGTAGTTATAAGAAAAGAAGCGAGGTGACCTTGGGTATTTATAGAGTTTTTGAGAACTCGACTCGACTGGCTTTAGTAGACTTTTCTTCTTTTTGTTTTTCGGAAAGAAAAGAGAGAAAAAGGTAGAAATATTATAAAAACAAATAACAGACGGCAAGTTCAAAATAAAATAAAATGTGTGAAAAAAATATATAGAGTATTGGAATGATCATAAAATTTAAAAAGAGAGAAGGGAAGGAAACAACAGGAAGCACATAATGAGGGGGGGGCATCGCACACGCGTGCTTTATGCGTGTCGTAACGAAACTTCCATGGTTATTTTTTAGGGAAACAAGAAAAATATAGAAGCTCGTTTATTTGGTTCCGGCTCTTTCCACGCCTGAGCTGCCAATAATTCAACCACGTAACATTTTATATAATGATAGTTTTGATACAAGCAAACTTCACGCGGTTACTGCCTGTACCACGTCGTTTTGAAGGGAATTTTTTTAAAATTAAACTAAGTTTTGACGAAGTAATTCACTTAGTGAGTAAACCGTGGGATCAACTTCAACTTATTTTTTAAAAAAATCTAGTAGGAGACAATCTAAGTTTAATAACATTAAATATAATCATGAAAAAAAATTATATTTAAATTTATAAAAGATAATAAAAATATCTCCAATGATACACAAAAATTTATTTTTTGTATTGAATAAATATTAATAATTAGTATTTATACACTTCATTCTCTTTTTAAATTCAAGAATTTCGGACCCATCTTTCTTTTTTGTTTTGTAAACTAGTGTATTAATTAGTTAATGCATGCATGTTTTAAGTATTGTGAAAACAATTTTTTTTTCTAAAAATTTTAAATTTTTATCTTAGCATTTTATTTATATAAAGCATATATAAATTCAAGTTCTACAACTCTAAATATGACCCATTAATTAAACAGTATTTTAGTTTGGACTTCACCAGTATTTTTTTCTAAACTTATCTCTTTCTTAATTTTTTTAATTTCAGTAGTTAAACTTATTAATCAGTACTTTTATTTATATAATATGCCTGCATTTAAGATGAATATTAATCATAAATTAAAGCTATCTTATGATATTAGATATGATATTATAAAATATATTTTAGTTAAGAAGTTATTGATATTTTAAGTACAAAATAATGATATAAATCTTAATAAAAATATATATTTTTAAATACTACTTGTCTTGTTAAGAAAATTCATAGGAATGCAATATATAATTTATAACTTGTAAGATTCTCTCTTTAATTATTATTATTATTATAAATGTCATTATCATACAAACCGTGATATGAAAATTCGGTATTTTCGCTTCTATGCAAGAGTGAAAATGTAAAAGAAAAATAAAAGTAAGAAGATGCATCTCTTACATCTATGTTCAACAGTCAAATTGGATTTGTCTAATTTAAGATAGTTGCACGCATTGACAACAACGAAATAATTTGAAGTTTTGCATATAAGTTGAAAACTTTATCTAAAAGCAAACGGGAACTTTAAATTAATTAAATGCCGACAAATTCAAATATATTAAAAATAAATAAAAAAACCACAATGAGCTTGTAGAGCCTTATAGTATATATTTTGTTGGAGTTATTCTTTAAAGTTTTTTTTTTAAATAATATTTTTTTTAATTTTTTAAAATTTATTTTTTACATATCACTTCAAAACAATTAAATAATACTTAAAATAATAATTTAAAACAAAAACATTTAGAAGTTTCACAAAAATATTTCTCAATGCAAAAATGGTACTTTGACTCAATCTAGAAGTTTTACCACAGCTTGATTTTTTATAAAATAATCCTTTGTCAAAGCCCCCAGAGTGTCTGAACACACGGAGATTGTCAACCTCAATTCTCGTATAACTGGTGAGTTCCTGGAAACAATCGTGAAATACAGTGGATACAACCCAGGTTTAATTTCTAGGCAGAGCGTCGTTCCAAAATGCTTCAAAAGAGCGTGCCATGCGCCCCCCTCCCAAAAAAATGACAAGGGTATGTTAGCCTACGTCTTATCTACATTAGACTACTCTGAAACCGGCAGCATCACACGTATTAAAAAAATATTTTGAGGTGAATTTGATTTGTTTTTTAAAGTATTTTTTATTAGAAAATATATTAAAATAATATTTTTTATTTTAAAAATTATTTTTGATATCAATTTATTAAAATAATAAAAAATAAATTAAAATTAAAAGAATATTTTTAAAACAGAAAAAGCCCAACTACCGCCCCACTTCTTGAAATTACCAGCTTGGTGGGTCCACGTAATGCACAATACAACGAGGAACACCAAAGAGCATCCTAGTTCATGGAAATAATAATAATATAGGAGTGAGTGTTTGATAATATTTAAATTGGTAATAATTTAGAGGAGGGGAATAAAGAGTACATTCGAAAGAATATGCGGGGAGAGCATGAGCGACTGACGGGAAAGTTTTGGAGGGAAGTGGCTGTGGAGATGCGATGCGAGAGCCCTGCGCCACGTACTTTTTTTCTTGGTAATCTGTCTGTGCAAAAATCCCACGTCAGAAAGGGCACAAAAAGTGTACTAAAACAAAAGAATAGGGCCCATTAATCTCTCCTTTCTTTCTTTCTTTCTTTCTGACCTTTACTCATTATTTCTCCTTCTCTCTTTTTCAGTGTTAAGGTGTTTATAATATTAATAGATTTTGTTTCTTAATATTATTTTTGTTTGAAGATAAATTAAATAATATATATTTTTAAATAATTTGTTTTTGAACTTTAACCTATTAAAATAATTGTAAAATAATAAAAAAAAATATTTTAAAATAAAATTTTTTAAGATTCTATAATAGTTAGATGAGATATACAACTATTGGATCGTTTGAAATCGAGGTGTAAATCAAGTTTTTTAAATATTTAAATTTTTTATATGTTTTGAATGGTTTTGATGCATTGATTTTAAAAATAATTTTTTAAAAATAAAAAAATATTATTTTAATATATTTTTACATAAAAATTATTTTAAAAAGTAATGACAACCATTGACTTAAATAACTATAATCATACTCTTAAACAAACAACTAGTTTTATGAATTCCCCATGCTTTCCTAGGTTTTTTTAGTCAATTTTCTATTTACTCTTCAAAAAGGTTATAAACCTGCAATGCTCGTGCAAATGGTGAACGAGCTAGACCCTCTTTAATGGTTTTGGGTTGATCCATAATGGAAAATGTGGGCATGCTCTGAGGGAGAAATTAGAGGTAGTGGAGGCTGGCGCCATTGCCCGCAGACTTGAATGTTTAATTGAAAAAAAAGAAGAAGAAAGAGCTTTAAATAAGTAATGATCGTGTTTTGTTTGGGCATTTGAATAGCTGAATGTGCGAAAAGATGGGTGACTTGATATTGACGAAGAAGACACTTTCGAGGAAATGGCTTAGGAGACACAATTTGTTTTGCTGAAGTAGGCTGTGTCAGGTGCTTAGTCATTTTTCTTGTATCGCTGCCATAAATGGCTTCAATTAGTCAAGTGATTGGGAATTGGGGGGAAAAAAGGACAATTGGCTGGCTTATCGACCACCTTCTTGTCGGAGAAGCTCCCTGGAGATGAAATTTTCAGTATAACAAGAAAAATACCGATAAGACAAATTTATAAACATTATAGAAAGTCCATTTTGAAGATGGTCACAAGAGGCTGAAGGTAAGCACCTTGTTGTTTTTAGACTAACATGAATGGCTCACTGTAAGCTTTAAAATTGATTTTTTATACTATTTATAAATTTATTTTATCAATATTTTTTGGATAGCACTAAAAAATTTATCGTTGAAGTTTTGGTGTCTCTGATATCTTATTCATTTTTTTCTCTTATTTTTTATATAATTTTTTTTCAGGTCATTAGATTATTTTAATTTATCTCATGTTCATTAGATTTTTATTAAAAAAAAACATATTGATTCCTCTATAAATGAATTACTTGAGAGAGCAAAAACTTGAATTGAAATTTGTTAGTTGTACACGTGCTCCATGCGCACCACATTTAATTGTCAATGTCTTGCATGCGTGTATCAATTATTGTGTTAGTTTAAGAATTATTTGTTTAGTTGTGCTAATTTGAAAAATACTTCTTTCTTGTTGTGCTAGTCTAGAAAAAACCCTGGCCTATCATAAAAGTAGTTCAATTAGTTAAGCGATTGGGAAATGAAAAAAAAGAACAATTGGGTTATTAATTGCGCTCTTGTTGCAGTCTAGATTAAAATTTCTTCAAGCATAAAAAAATCTAGATATTTAAAAAAAAAATTAATTATTATTAAACTTGATATAATAATTCAAACTTAAAAAAAAATATTAATCAAACCCTTTACTTAACTTGAATCTTAAAGTAAATCGTGAAAAAAATATCTCCAAATAACTATATCAACGTAGGAAATTCAATTAAAAACACTATATGTAAAGAAAAAAAAATTAGGTTTATTCTATTCTTGTCAAATCTATAATCTAGATCATGTAATCTTAGGTTGAGTTAATGTTTTTATTTTATTATATAATAAAAATATTGATATAAATTTATAATTAACCTAATACTAAATAATAATTGAATAAAGAAACAACAATTCAAGATGGAATTAGAAAAAAATTAAAAGAAATCCTAATCCAACTTTTTAGATAGCTGCAGTTTTAAATTAAATTATAAAAAATTGTTTCAACATCTTGTTAATTAAATATATTTAAAGAAAAATATCAAATATGTATATATAAAACTAGGATCGCTTTTATCAACTCAAAAAACACGTGTTTAGGATATGAAATCCATTAACTAAAATTATTTAAAAAAAAAAAGAGTTATGGGGTACATGAATTGCCACGTAACAGAAAATGTTGTCAAGGCTAGCAAGTCTACATCAGTGCATTATAGCTAAGAGAGCCACGAAACAAATTTGTTAACAAATTATTAAAACAATATATTAACATAGTGTATTGTGTATTGTTTATATAAATAGTTAAATCAACCTCATGCCTTTTAATTGTCCTCGTCATAATTTCGTCCCACTCCTATTCCATCTCCTATTTAATGAAAAAAAATTCCAATCTAAAATTGTGAACTTGAAAAAAATTGTAACTTATTTTATTTTATTTTCAAATTTTATTATAAACAATTAATGGTGTGTTTTGTAATAAAAAATATTTATCTTTTTTAATTCTTTTTTAATCAAAAATTGAAAAACATTTCCATTTATTAAAAATGAAAATGAATTTTTTCATGAAAAAGAAAATAAGAGATACATCAAGATTACAACTAATTTTTACAAAAAAAATTAAAATATAATTTAAAATATTTATGTTAATAATTTATATCCGCTATGTAGAATATTAATTTTATTTCATTTAAATTAAATATTATCCTAAAAGACTATATAAAAACAAATATGTATATTAGATTTATAATAAGAATTAAATTTATGACAATAACTGAATATGAAAATATAAAAAAATAATTTGAATTTTTTAAATTGTTCAAAAGTGCTTATATTGTTAATGTATTTTTTATTATTATTTGAAAAACAATGAAAAAATGTGGAGAAATTCTGAAATACATTTTCCAAACTTAATACATATTTGGAGTTTTCACTCTATTTTGTTTTTAACAAAATTAGAATATTATTGTGTTTCTAAACCAATAAGATTTAAAATAATTCGTTACGAAATAGTCTTAGTTTTATTTGTCTGCTTTTCTGAGCTTTGGGTTAAAGATGGTTTTAAAAAAAAATTAATACAGTTGGGAAAAAAACTAAATGTCTCTTAATATTTCTCTGTCATGTAATGGCTCTCCTACTCTTCGTAGAACTTACTAGATTATTGATCCGAAGGTTAGATTAGTTTTTTTAATGTTAAAAAAAAATATTGAAGCATTATTTTTTAATTAAAAATTTTATGTCATGAACTTTTAAAATATGATGTTTATTAAATAATATTTTTAAAAAATATTATAATAATGATATATTAAATTAATCAGCGTTAACTTATTAAATTTATGATTCCAGTCATAATACCATGATAACTCTATAAAAATAAGTCAAAATAAATTACAAAGGTTAATTCCTAAATAACTTAATATTAAATAATAAAATTAAAAAATAAATATTAAATTAAAAATAATAAAAAGACTATTAAAATCAACTCAAGTGAACCTTCCAAACCTGGAATACAAATCACAAAATCAAGACAACTCTATAGAAATAAAAAGAGATATAAAACTTAATTTTCAATCAACTCAATGTTAAAGGATAAAAATAAAAAAAATTAATTAATTAAAAAAACAAAAAAAAAACAAGTCAACTTAAGTCCTATTAAAATATGTAACCTTACTCATGAGACCTAAAAAACTTTAAAACAAATAAGAAAAAATTAAAAAGTTGTATTTCCAATATATTCAATGTTTAAAGTTAAAATAAAAAAAATCATGAAATTAAAATAACTTCATAAAAAATAAAATAAAATAAATTATAAAGTACAATTTTCAAAACAATCTAAAACTATATTATAAAATTAAAAAAGGAGGAGGAGGAAAGTAGGTTGTTAAAAATGAAATAAAAAAAACATTAAAAAAACACAAAATACTATTTCAATTAATAATACTTTATAGATGCGATTAGAGTCATATCTTTTAGTATATTATTAATTTTCATTCACTTTTACATTTAAAAAATATTTTCTTTTAAATTATAAACTTTATATTTCCCTGCACATGCACATTGAACACCAAAAAAAAAAGACCCGCACAAGCACAACCGAAACCAAAAAAAAAAAAAAAGAACATTCTAATTCAAAAAAATAAATCACAATTTTAAAATGTGTTGAATACCAAGTACACAAGGGAGGCTATCCCTTGTACTTGACCAAATGAAATTGCGTTTAGGAATAAATAGAAATCCCCAAACTGTTTTATGCCGATAGAAGAATAATCTGATGAACACTATTTCCATTTTCCAACATTTGACATAGAGAGCAGCCGATATCGGTCAGATTCCAACATCAAAATAAATAATAATAATAATAATAATAAAATAGCGGTCACATTCCTGCATATAATTCATTTGTCAAAGTTTTGAAAAAGCAGCCTGCAAATTGGAGCCTCAATGTTCACCACGGTTTTTGATCTCGATGCTCGCCTTGATAAGTCAACTCTACAGATCACATATACATAAAATAAAACTTATGAACTGTTATTATTAAATTTATTAATACTTTTACCCATTGTTAGAACATGATAAATTAATAATCTCACAGGTCACAAATTCATGAAAAAAACACTTCGCACGCATTCAAATGAAATTATAGGACGAGGGTGATTCTCTTACACCATTGATCTATCTGTTCGATAATATCAGGTGTTAACAGTAATCATCTTTCACGAATTAAGAAAATGAAATGGATTCTACTGGCTATCGTGAAATTACCAAATATAAATAGAAATATTGATAATTTTTGTTGGTATATTATATTGAGTTTTATCAACATATTAGTCCATTAATATAATCATCAATAACCATTAATAGAAATATTTATTTGGTATATATCCGAAGAATTATAATAGAATTTATAAAAGCTAAAAGGTATAATGGCATGTAATTATTACAAATGAAATAAACTCATTAATAAAATTTATATGTAAATTTATCGGTAATATTTAAGTTATGATCTAACGAGTAATCCCCATGTTTCAGTTATTTTTCTTCCTCTATAACCACTCTGGAAATCACCCCATCACAAATCAACCTTCCATCACAAATTCGATTAACCCAATGCTAAATTTGTTAGTATTTTTATTCTCATTCAATTTTTTATTGAGAGTTCCTCGTATCAAGTAAGTAAAACTATCCATTTTTTGTTCGAGGTCAATTTTAAAATGTTAATTTTTATTGTATATTTTTGCAGCATATGTATTTTGTTTGTATATTTGTTTATTTTATAGTTTTTTTTCATAGAAATTTGTTGTTTAAATATATGATATGTATATGTTAGAGTTTGTTTGAGATTTAAAAAAAAATTATATTTGTTTTTAAATTGATGAAACTTGATTTTGAATTTGTGACTTATGTGTTTTGTAATAAAATAAATAATGGCTTATTTAACGTGTCCGTTTTATATTTTAGCAATTTTATTTGTTTGGTTGAAAAAATCAGTAAATATATAAAAGTTTGAATTGATATAGATAATTAATAATGATTTAAGAGTACTATTAAAATAAATTGAATAAGTTTGAGTTAAATCGATGTTAGTTAATTTATTTGTTTCACATAATTAATTAATATATGTTGTTATCAATATTTTATATAGGTTTGGTATCAGTAATAGATCATTATTTATGGCAGAAGGTTGGGTAAGATGAATTATTGTAATTGAATTTAGAATTTTATTAATTACGCACTTTATAAACAGAAAAAATATTAATGAAGGTTATATTAGATTTTCATGTAAGAGGTGTAAAAATAAAAAGTTTCTCGATCTAGATGTTGTAACGATGTATCCTCTATAAAAAAAGTTCATAGAGAAATTCTTGTGTTGGTTTGTACACAGAGAACCATATATTCCTTATAAAATCATGATAGAAAGGATGGTTAGGTCAACTTCTAATTTGAGCAATGAGCATTGAGTAGTAAATGGCAATAATAATCTTATAGGAATATGGTTATGGATGCGATAAAAATGAATCAATGTTATACAAGTGAATGCGTAGTTGGATTGAGAGGTAATTGTTTTCATTTTCTTCTCCTTTCATTGATAGATAAACAATATACTATTATAAACTGATAGATTGAATAATTTTTTGTAGACAACATCGTTAATTTTTACCATTCCAATACTCACAACTGACTAAATCTCAATTCTTTTGATTACAAAATGACCAATTTACATGTAGTTCAGAACACATATAAGGACTGTTTAATTATTCTTAACTCTTGAAATACTTAATTTCACTACATATTTTTCACTAACTATTAATGGTTGTAATTCCTGTACTAAGTTTAGCGATCAGAAGGGATTGCTAGTATTACTTTGAATTTATTATGTCTGGGTCCTAAAAAAAAGGTAAAGTTCTATAATGAGTATTTTATTAATGGACATGTATTTCATATTGAAGAGTATGGAAAGGGTAAAAAGATATGTAATAATGAGGATTGTATTAAAGGATTTGACTTAAAATGAGTTTAAAGTTGACTATTATAAGAAGTTAGAAGATGTCATTAAATTGCAATATCATAGCTGGTAAAATATAGACTTTTTATTCAAAAACTATTGGTATGATATCACCGATAAAGGAATCATAGTAGATCCTCATTATAGTTTGGTTAAAATTAATACAAAGGCTAGACTTTGCAACATTAATGACGTCTTTGATTTCATTAAGTAATGTCAACAAGTTTATTACAAATATATGTTTTTCTTTAAAAATGATTGTTCAAAAGATGATTGGTTATTCGTAATGAACATCAAACCCAAGGGTCATGTCTTATAATGTAATATTTCTAGATAAAATTAACTTTAATATAACAACAATTACATAAATTTATTATTACATGACAGGAGAACCTTTATTTTTTATGATTTTATTATTACACATAGAACGAGTGTTATTGTATTGTGTTATGCCGTGATTTTAAGTATTTGCGAGATAAATAAATAAGGAATACAAATATAATCTAGATATAAAACTATTTTATACCAATGATATTACTTAAAAATTATAAAATTACCAATAGATACACCGACGATTAATGTCCATTGGTATTTTCCCGAGAGCTTTGGAACTGTTCATTTGTCATTGACATTGTTAATTATTCTTCACTACAAATGGAATCATCAATGATTAATGTTAGTTGATATTTTCCCAAGAGTTTTAAAAATGCTCATTTTCCAATAACACTATTAATTATTGTTCATAATAAATGTAATCACCAACAAATCAAAAAGTCATCGATGATATTTGAGATGCTTTCTAAAATATTTTTATTAAATTGAAGATTTCAATTAAATATTACAAATAGAATAATCAATAAAAAAGTTAAAAATATTAATAATTAATTATCTATTAGTAAATTCGTCGATAAAAAACCCCCAAATTAAAAAAACTTAAATCCTTAATTTCATAACAAACATGAAACACTTCTCTTGTTCTTTCTTACTCTCATTTTTCTATAAAACATGCCCCTTGTTTTCTATTTCTTCTCTCTCTTTCTGATTCTCTCCTATTTTACTCTTTCTCCTCTCTTCTTCTCCATGCCATTTACAGGTATATCCTTCTTAATGACACCATTAATTATTGTTCATTATAGATGGAATCATCGATGATTAATGTCCAATGAGCTTTGGAATTGTTCATTTTGTAATGACATTGTTAATTATTGTCCATTATAGATAGAATCACTAAAGATTCAAAAAATCATTGGTGATGTTTGGGGGGTTTTTTGAAAAAAATATTGAATTAAAGATTTAAATTATATATTACAAATGAAATCATCGATAAAAAAAATTAAAAAAATTAATATTTAATTATTCATAAGTGAAAAAACCTCAAATTTAAAAGCCTAAATCTCTAATTTCATAATAGATATGAAACACTTATCTTTTCATTCTTCCTCATTTATTGTTTTTTTTTTTTTTACAAAACACATTCCAAGTTTCTCTTTCTTTTTATCTCTTTTCTCTCTCTCTATCTCATTCTCTCCTTCTTAACACTTTCAT
>NW_011501135.1:55443-57540 GCF_000495115.2 Populus euphratica | reverse complement strand
GAGAGCGAAACAACTACAAAGGACCTTGACGAGTCAGATTGGAATGATTTAAGCTGCGTCGGAGTTAAAAATTAGCAACCAATTTCAAAGTGGTTCAAGGGTGCTTATTTGCCTACAATTGGAGCTTAAAGATGGGAAGAGCCCTTAATGGTTCTTTTGATGCTAGGCTACTTGAATTTGGGTTGATAATGCAAATAAGTTGAGAAATTGATGTTGTTTACGTCAGAATAGTAGATGAATTTGAACCTGAATTTGAACTCATCCATTGCATGTGAAAACAAGACTAATCTAGGTGGATTTCAAGTTCAGAACGTGATCTTTCCAGATTGTCCAACCATGATTGCATTGGACTTTTGTGCAAGAAGTTATAGGCATTTTAAATTCGGTTTGTTTATGTTTCAATTAAAGTCAAAAAATGTGTGCTAGTTTAATTTGTCTGGTTACTTTGTCAAAGTCCAATTTTTAGGCTTGATTTCTGTTATGTTGAATTTTCCTAAGTATGGAGGGATGTTCCAGTTATAAATATGACATCAGAATATGTAATAAAGAACTTTTGGCCAAGATTTGAACTTAATTCAGAGAATTAAGAGTTGTTCTTCCAGATTGATTTGTGAAGAACCCTACCTGACTTATCACTCTTCAATCATAGAGAGTGTGGCGTCAAAATCCTAGATTGATCTTTGTGGCGTCCAGATCGACTTATCAAAGTATCACTTTAGTCTATCCTCCATTTTATATACCTTAAAATCACTATAATCCAGCCTAAACACCAAAAGAAAGATAACATAACCAGACCCATCCTTCATCCATTTTCATCAGATTCATTGTTGACGTTTTTCGAATCATTCACGGTACATCACTAACATATTTTGTATTTGTTATCTGGTTCACTCTTTAATACTTTGCTTGTTAAATGACTAATCTAGATTTATATTGTATAACACCTGGTACAACAAATACTTGGCACTCTCATAGCCCATACTTGAGCTATGAAAGGAACTTGATTTGTTGTTAACATAAGTTATAATTATGAATGCCTAACAATATTTACAAGTATTAGCAATATTCGAATAAGATAACTAATGTAATCATGTTAACAATTTATAATCTGATTAGAACCTCCTTTATGTCTGGTTTCCAATTGAGTTAATAAGAGTTTATGCTATACTTGTTTGAAATATCATTAGTGGATCCCCTAATCTTTACATTTGTTGTTATCATTGTTTAATCCTCACGTTAATCTTTCATCTCAAAGTTCTCATAAACTTCTTCTTATTCTTCTATTATTATTACTACTATTACTATTACTATTATTGTTGTTGTTTTTGTTGTTATTGTTATTGTTACTATTGTTGTTATTATTGTTGTTGTTATACGATTATTATTTATAATTTATACAACTAATCTCTCGTGGTTCTACCTCGGTCTTGCTGAGTTATTTATTACTTCGACATTCTTGCACTTGGGAGAAGACATCAATATTTTGGTTGTGTCATGAATCTTTATGTCTTTTGGTTTTATTATTGTGTTTTATTGTTTCTTATATTTTTTTCAAGTGTGTTTCAAGTTTGTTGGTGTTCATTATTTTAGGTAATGTCTACTATACTCTATCTTTCTACCTTAGGACATTAAGGACAATGTCTCGTTTTGGTTGGGGGGAGAGGGTAGTAGTTAAAAAAAATAAACTAACTAACTGTGTTTTCTATTTTATAAAATATGCGCAAAATTGTTGTTACTAGGATGGCAGAGTAAATGAGCTCTTTTGTTAAAATTACTCTTGAGATGCATCTTAGTAACCGTTCTTAACAAGATCTATCATAATACTTCTTGAAATATTTAGGTTTACAAACTCTCACATTGCTATCACTTAGTTTTGTTCATATACTCATTTAAAATGTATTCTTAAACCTTAATTTTCACACATACACTTTAACATATGATTGTGGGTTGCACATTAGATTATTATATTATTTATGTTCTTTTGCTAAAGGTAACAACTAAGGAAAAATGATAGTATATAATTTGCAAAAACTTAAAAAAAAAAAGAGCAAAACAAATGATGATAATAAAAACGTAGATAAGTTTGGTTTCGTAGCC
>NW_011501135.1:54754-55372 GCF_000495115.2 Populus euphratica | reverse complement strand
TGACTTGGGAGCTATTGGCCCAACGCTTGTTACATGGGTTGAGGAGAAAAGCTTAAGGAAATCAAATATTGTACTATCTACGTATCAGTATATGCAACCCGAGTTACTAAGCTTGTAAGGGTGTCTCAACCCCTAATGCCCTAAGACGAATTAGTTTGGGAGTCATTAGCCGAAAGCTCGTTACATAGGTTAAAGATGCATTGTTATATATATTAATAAAAAAATGAAAAAAAAGAAGAAAAAGATAATAATCCCAACTCAAGAAACTTAACCTTAAACATTAAAACAAAAATTTGTTTTTTTTCTAAGAAAAGCCCCATAACTTTGTGTTGATATATATTAATAACGATGTGTTGATATATTGAGCATAAAAGAAATATTTATTAATATCTTGTTTAAGAGGTATTGAGTATATATATAAATTTAATGAGAGTTTGTTTAACTGGATAGATTAATAAAAGTTGAATGATGAATGCCTTGTTTTGTGGAATTTGCAAAAAAAATTTCTATTTTAATGCTTTAATTACAATGGAATAGTAATAAGCTAGTTGAGGAGGGTGTGATTACTACTTAAAAGTGCATTTTTATCAAGATTTTATATCATCATTTTGCACTTGA
>NW_011501135.1:50696-54662 GCF_000495115.2 Populus euphratica | reverse complement strand
TAATTTGTGGTAAATGTCTATTTTTAATGCAGGCCTATCACATAAATGAAAGGATTGATTGATGAGTTTAAGCATTGAAGTTGAAAGGACAAAGAGATGGCCAAACATAGAAAATAGATGCTGATGTAATCCAAACTGGAACACTGTTTGGTAATTGCGTCATATCTGGAGTTGTAAATCTAGGATTTAGATCTACTTTATATTGATAGAAAGGTAAGACATAGGCCTACAACTTTCATGTGGAGGTTTGATTTTAATAAGGCCATTTTCAAGTCTAAATTATAGCAACAATAAAGAGGTCTGAATCTGTCCTATAGCCCAGACACTATTCAGTGTTCAGCCCATATCTAGAGTTCTAGAAGTCCAAATGACCTCAATTTATTTTTCTAGAAAGCTAGGACAATTTCTTACAACTTTCATATGAAGGTTTAGTTTGAAATTATGACGTTATGAATGACATTTTATTCAGAAAAAAGAGGATAAGGATTGTGATTATGTCAAGAGTTGGCCACCTACTCATCAATTAGTCATCATATCAATAGTTTTTAATTTTGGCCTATAAAAGGAAGCATTTGCCATGCGTGTAGGCATCTTGGTTTCCAGATCAAGATCATGCTCTTGCTTTCTCTTTTTGTATTGCTTATGTTTTACTTTTATTAATATCAAGTTTATGCCTTTCATTTCCTTTCATCTAGACATTGAACTGTTACTGTCTCATTTTTAAACTATTACAACTGTTACTGTTTTATTTTTGAACAGTTACTGTCTAGATATTGAACTATTATTATCTTATTTTTGAACTGTTACTGTCTCATTTTTGAACCATTATTCATTTCCTTTCATCTAGACATTGAACTGTTACTGTCTCATTTTTAAACTATTACAACTGTTACTGTTTTATTTTTGAACAGTTACTGTCTAGATATTGAACTATTATTATCTTATTTTTGAACTGTTACTGTCTCATTTTTGAACCATTACTGTTCAACTGTTATTGTTCAGACATTGAATTATTACTCTCCAACCTCTTCTTAGATTTTTAACTATATCTAGCGTTATAGAACTCCAATTCAAGTGAGATTAATTTTGTTAGAAAGCTAAGACATGAGGTGACAAGTTCTTTGAGGAAGGAAAACCTAGTTCTACCTCTAAGATAGTCAAAATTTCTCATCAACAAACCAGACCTACTACCTTATAGGGTTTGTCATGATCCAGTCTTGGTTGGTGACCCATAGTTGGAGTTTTATAACTCCAAATTAAACAAGACCAATTTCATTAGTTAGCCAACATCCAAACCTATAATTTCTATAAGAAACATGATCTTAATTCCTTCATCCTCCTACTTGAAATCTTTTTGAAATTCAAGAGACGAAACTGTCCAGATTCGTCAATCTTTCCATTTACATACAACATATGAAATTCTTTAATTTAGCAACTCATATTTTTTTCTCAATTCAAGTCTAAGAACTCAAATCTATAATTTAACATCTAGGCATCAATTCATAATCGACTTGAAATTACTCATAAGAGTAGGTTTAGAATACTTTACTCGATAAAAATCAAGGTTTCGATCCCTCCTTTTCTTTCTAATGATAGTCGGCCCTCCCCTCTTCTCTTTTTGTTCAATTTTTCTTGTTAATCCCTTTCCCACCAGTGTTTATTCTACCTATAACCCTTAATCTTGGATGGATTTTTGAAAATTTGGTGTTTCTCTCTTGATTTATAAAATGAATATAAAAACTCCCTCTTTTCTTACTTTACATTATCTGCAAATCTGTTTTTTGGTGAGAAGAGGAGTAATTATGCTCTATAATTATTCTTATTTGTATTTAGACCCTATTTTCTTTAAGTGTATTCATTTTCCCCCTATGTTTTTTTAGTTTACTTTTTTTCCTTTAATTTAATCCAGCCTTGATTTTTTTTCTTAGGATTTACATTCTCCCTTCTTAATAAAATTTCATCCTCAAAATTCAAGTTACATACCTATGTCGAAGAACAAGAGCGAAAACTTCTCTTTCATCTCAGATTCTCTTTTCCATGTTTATTCTTCTATTCAAGAGCTTCTCCATAATACTCTCACTAAGGGAGCTCTCTTATTTCTCAACAACTTCTCATCTCAATTTAAGATCTTGATGGGTTTAGTTTTCATGGTTAGATCCCCTTCAATCTTCATGGGAACTTGTGGCAATACACGTGAGGGGTCTATTTTGGCCTTTCACAGCAATGACACATGGAATACATTGTGAATCTTATCCAAATATACAAGCAATTCTAATCGATATGCAACTGGCCCGATTCTTTCCTTAATCTCAAAAGGGCCAATATATCTCGGGGCTAATTTCCCTTTAATTCCAAATTGAATGATGCCTTTCTAAGGAGCCACCTTTAGAAATACTTTTTCCCCCACTTGGAATTCCAAAGGCCTTCTTCGGCTATCTGCATAACTTTTTTGTCTATCCTGGGCTTCCTTCATCCCCCTTTTGATTACTCTCAACTTGTCAGTTGTCACTTGCACTATTTTAGGTACCAAAAGCTTCCTTTCTCCTACTTCCTCCTAATAAATTAGGGTACGACATTTCCTCCCTTACAATGCTTCATAAGGAGCCATACCAATAGTAGTTTGATGGCTATTATTATAAGTAAACTCTACCAATAGTAGGAGATCCTCCCAATTCCCTCCAAACTCCAACACACAGGACCTCAAGAGATCCTCTGAGGATGAAAGGTCCTTTCGGATTGACCATCCGTCTGAGGATGAAATGTTGTGCTTAGATTCAACTTTGTCCCCATTGCCCATTATAAGCTAGGCCACAATCTTGATGTGAACCTTGGATCCCTATCCAATATAATTGAAATTGGCACTCCATGAAGTCTAATTACTTTATTTACATACAATTTTACTAGTTTATCCACTGAATTAGTCATCTTCATTGGAAAAAACAAAGCAGATTTTGTTAGTCGATCCACGACCACCCATATGGCGTCATTCCCCTTAATTCCCCTAGGTAATCCTATCATAAAATCCTTAGAAATATCCTTCCATTTCCATTCCAAAATTGATAATGACTGTAATTCCCCTGTTGGTTTCTGGTGTTCTATCTTTACTTGACAAATCCCATAATTCGACATAAATTTTGCTATTTCCCTCTTCATATTTGGCCACTAGTAGTATTCCTTTAAATCCCTATACATCTTTGTACTTCCAGGATGAGTAGCAAATCGAGATTCATGAGCTTCTCTTAATATTTCATCTCTCAAAATCTTATCCTCAGGCAAATAAATTCATCTACCCATAGCTATTAGCCCATCAGATAACATTTGAAATAATGTCTCTATACCCTTGTTTACCCTCTCCTTGATCTCTCTTACTTTCCCATCTGCCTGTTGAGCCACCAAGACCTTGTCTCGAAGCACAGATCAGATCTTTAATTGAGCTAACAACGATCCTTTGAGCCCTACACTTAGCTGCAAGCCCATTTTCTTTAACTCCACTATACTTTCCTAATCCTTATGCTCCACATCATTCATCATTGTTTTTCCCTTTCTACTTAAGGCATCAGCTACTACATTAGCCTTACCAGGATGGTAGTCAATAATAAAATCATAATCTTTTATTAACTCTACCATCTTCTCTGTTGCATGTTCAACTACTTTTATGACATCAAATACTTCAAACTTTTATGGTCTATAAAGATTTGACCTTATGTCCCATACAAATAATATCTCTGATATGACTAAAAGATTGATGTCTTCTCCCAAGTGCAGGAGTGTCGAAGTAATAAACAACCCAGCAAGACCGGGGTCAAACCACAGGGAGGTTAATTGTATAAATTATATATGACAATAATACAACAACAATAACAATAATAACAACAAGAAGAAGACAATAATACAACAACAACAATAATAAAGAAAAAGAAGGATAAGAAGAAGATAATGATGAGAACTTTGAGATGAAATATTAAT
>NW_011501135.1:33103-47890 GCF_000495115.2 Populus euphratica | reverse complement strand
TGAAGTTTGTGCATTGTCACTCTTCCAACTGAAATTTGGGTGATTTCTCCAACCAGGGTTGTATGTTTGTGAGTATGGGTTGTGGTTGGGCCTTTGGAAACTGTTTAAAGCATGGGCTTGTTCATGGAGACATTTCTTAAAAGAAGGCAAGGTTGGACAATTATTGGTTGAATGTTCATTTGTTTGACATATTTGACACATAATATTTTTAATAGATTTTAATTGACCTCTCTTTTTCAATTTTAGTGCCTCGATTTTTCTAGCTAAAAATGCAAACTTGGCTTGGAGGTCATGATATTCCCTAAGGTTATACATACCTCCACTAGATGTATGAGGTTAAGTTTTACTCAGTGCCTCATAAGTACCCGCGATGTCCCAATTTTGAGCATTTTCAACTAACAAGTCTAAGTACTCCATTGGTTCATCAGGGTCTTTATCTTCAAAAGTTCTATTACACATCAATTCAACCATTTGCCTATCTTTAGGTGTTAACCCTTCATACAAATGTGAAACCAATCTCCATATTTCAAAACCATGATGAGGGCAAGTATTAAGCAAGTCTCGATACCTATCCCAACATTGGTAAAATGTTTCTCCTGGTTTTTGAGTGAATGTGGTGATTTGTCTTTTGAAAGACTTTGTTCTATGAGATGGGAGAAACTTCTTTAAAAACTGTTGTTGCATTTCATCTTAAGCACGAATGGATCCTGGTCTTAAATTTTATAACCAAGTTTTAGCTTCATATTTTAATGAAAAAGGAAAAAGCTTTAATCTATTGGTGTTCATGCTACAATTTGAGTCATTATAGGTGTTATAGACCTCAAATTTTCTTAAATGCAAGTATGGATTTTCCAATTATAAGCCATGAAAAGAAGGTAAAATTTGAATAATACCTAGCTTAAAATTAAAATGAGATGCATCAAGAGGAAAAACTATGCATGATGGTGCACTTGTTCTTGTGGGATTCATGTGGTCCTTAAGTATTCTAAAACGGTTATTCTCATTATTCTCATTATGAAGTGATTGATTATCTTCTTTGGCCATATTTTATGAAAATGATGAGGATACCCTATAAAGTTTACCACTTGATGTACGTGACCATACTCTTATGCACGAGTAGGAATAGAATAAAAGGAAGAAGAAAAAAAAAAGAAGAAGAAACAAGGGAAAAGAAACAAAGTTATATACAAGAAAAGTGAAAAGAAAAAATAAACTAAATACTATAATTTGTATAAGAACTTACCTCCCCAGCAACGACGCAAAAAACTTGACACGACTAAAAGATTGATGTCTTCTCCCAAGTGCAGGAGTGTCAAAGTACTAAATAACCCAACAAGACCAGGGTCGAACCCTAGGGAGGTTAATTGTATAAATTATAGATGACAATAATACAACAACAATAACAATATTAACAAAACAACAACAATAACAACAACAATAATAATAATAGTACTCGTAGTAGTAGTAGTAGTAGTAGTAATAGTAGTAATACCAATAATAATAATAATAATAATAATAATGTAGAAAAAGAAGAAGAAGAAGAAGATGATGAGAACTTTGAGATGAAATATTAATGTAAGGATTAAACAATGATAAGAACAAATGTCAAGGTTAGAGGTTCCACTAATGATATGTCAAACAAGTATAATATAAATTCTTAATATTCAATTGGAAACCACAGACAAAGGAGGTTCCAATCAGATTATAAATTGTTAACGTGATTACATTAGTCATCTTATTCGATTAATGCTAATACTTGTAAATCTCGTCAAGCATTCATGATTATAAGTTATGTTAATAACAAATCAAGTTCCTTTCATAGCTCAGGTTTTGGTTATACCATACAGTATGGGCTATGAAAGTGCCAAGCATTTGTTGTACTAAGAGTTATACAACATAAATCTAGATTAGTCATGTAACAAGCAAAGTATTAAAGAACGAACAAGATAACAAATACAAAACATGTTAGTAGCAAACATTAAAGTCCATATTAAGTTTACATTATACTTATTCTTGCGCCATTAGTGTAACCTTTTCACCTTGACATAATAAACTTAGCTAAACATAATGAAAGAAAGAAAAATAAATAAACAAAATAAGAACATGAATAAGATAAAAGTTAACTAAGTAAATGAAAGGAGATAAAAGGTATAAACTTGATATTAATGCAAGTAAAGCATAAACATTACAAAAAATACAAAGAGAGAAAGCAAGAGCATGATCTTCATCTAGAAACCAAGATGCCTAAATGCATGGCAAATGCCTCCTTTTGTAGGTCAAAATTAGGAAGTATTGATTTGATGACTAATTGATAAGTGGGTGCCCAACTCTTGACTTGATGACAATCCTTATCTTCTCTTGTGTGCCTAAAACATCATTGATAACTTCAAAATTGGAACCACTTAAAAACATGGAAATTATAGAAAATTGTCTCAGCTTTCTTGTGTAAAAAATTGACGTCATTTAAACTTCTAGAATGCTAGATATGAGCCAAACACTAAACAGGACTCGGGCAAGAGGATAGATTCAGACTTCTTTGTTGTTGCTACAATTTGGACTTGAAAATGACATTTTTAAGTCTTGGGCTCCATATGAAAGTTGTAGGCCTATGCCTTACTTTTCATCCATATAAAGTAGACCTAAATCTGATATCTACAGCTTTAAATATAACCCAATTATCGAACAGTGTTTCGATTTGGACTACACCAGCATCTCTTTTCTAAGTTTGGCCATCTCTTTGTCCTTTCAATTTCAGTTCTTAAATTCATCAATCAATCCTTTTGTTTATGTGATAGGCCTGTATTTAAAATCAATATTTACCACAAATTAAAGGTATCTTATTGATTAGTACTTAAAAGTGCATTTTTATCATGGTTTTATATCATCATTTTGCACTTGAAGTATCAATAACTCCTTAACTAAAGCATGTTTTATAATAATATATCTAATAATATAAGATACCTTTAATTTGTGGTAAATGTTCATTTTAAATGCAGGCCTATCACATAAATGAAAGGATTGATTGATGACTTTAAGAACTTAAATTGCAAGGGCAAAGAGATGACCAAAATTAGAAAAGAGATGTCGGTGCAATCCAAACCGGAACACTGTTCGGTAATTGGGTCATATCTGAAGCTATAGATCTCAGATTTAGGTCTACTTTATATGGATGGAAATATAAGACATAGGCCTACAACTTTCATGCCCAAGATCTAAAAAGGCCATTTTCAAGTCCAAATTATTGCAACAACAAAGAAGCCCGAAGCTATCCTCCAGCCCGAGCACTGTTCAGTATTTTGGCCATATCTGGAGTTCTAGAAGTCCAAATGAGCTGAATTTTTTACAAAGAAAGCTGAGACAATTGCCTACAACTTTCATATTTTCAAGTGGCTCCAATTTTGACAATATCAATGACGTTTTTGGCAGACAAGAGAAGATAAGGATTGTCACCAAGTCAAGAGTTGGCCACCCACTCATCTATTAGTCATCAAATCAATAGTTCCCAATTTTGGCCTATAAAAGGAGGCATTTGCCATGCATTTAGGCATCTTGGTGTTCAGATCAAGATCATGCTCTTGCTTTCTTTCTTTGTAATTTTTGTAATGTTTATGCTTTGCTTTCATTAATATCAAGTTTATGCCTTTCATTTCCTTTCATTTACTTAGCTAACTTTTATCTTATTTATGTTCTTATTTTGTTTATTTATTTTTCTTTCTTTTATTATGTCTAGCTAAGTTTATCATGTTAAGGTGAAAAGGTTACACTAATGGTGTAAGAATAAGTATAGTGTAAACTCAATATGGACTTTAATATTTGATACTAACATGTTTTATATTTGTTATCTTGTTCACTCTTTAATACTTTGCTTGTTAAATGATTAATCTTGATTTATGTTGTATAACACTTTAGTACAACAAATGCTTGGCACTTTCATAGCCCATATTGTATGGTATAACCGACACCTGAGCTATGAAAGAAACTTGATTTGTTGTTAACATAAGCTATAATCATGAATGCTTGACGAGATTTACAAGTACTAGCATTAATCGAATAAGATGACTAATGTAATCATGTTCACAATCTATAATCTGATTGGAACCTCCTTTGTGTGTGGTTTCCAATTGAATAATAAGAGTTTATACTATACTTGTTTGACATACCATTAGTAAAACCTCTAACCTTGACATTTGTTATTATTATTGTTTAATCCTTACATTAATTTTCCATCTCCAAGTTCTCATCATCTTCTTCTTCTTCTCTTTCTTTATTATTATTATTATTACTACTACTACTACTACTACTACTACTACTACTATTATTATTATTATAGTTATTATTGTTATTGTCATTGTTGTTATTATTGTTATTACTATTATTATTGTTGTTGTTATTATTATTATTGTTGTTGTACAATTGTCGTTTATAATTTGTACAATTAACCTCCCTATGGTTCGACCCTGGTCTTGCAGGGTTATTTATTACTTCGACATTCCTGCACTTGGGAGAAGACATCAATCTTTTAGTCGTGTCAACTTTTTGGCACCGTTGCCGGGGAGGTAAGTTTTGTATAAATTATAATATTTATGTTATTTTCTCTCTTCACTTTTCTTGTATATAACTTTATTTCTTTTCTCTTGTTTCTTCTTCTTTTGTTTTCTTCTTCCTTTTATTTTATTCCTACACGTGCATGAGAGTGTGGTCACGTACATCAAGTGGTAGACTTTGTAGGGTATCCTCATCATTTTTAGAAAATATGGCCGAAGAAGATAATCAATCACTTTATAATGAGAATAATGAGAATAACTGTGCTAAAACACTTAGAGACCACATGAATCCCACAAGAACAAGTGCACCATCATGCATAGTTTTTCCTCCCGATGCATCTTGATTAGTACTTAAAAGTGCATTTTTATCATGGTTTTATATCATCATTTTGCACTTGAAGTATCAGTAACTCCTTAACTAAAATATGTTTTATAATAATGTATCTAATAATATAAGATACCTATAATTTGTGGTAAATGTCTATTTTTAATGCAGGTCTATCACATAAATGAAAGGATTGATTGATAACTTGAAGAACTTAAATTGCATGGATAAAGAGATGGTCAAACTTAGAGAAGAGATGTCGGTGCAATCCAAACCGGAACACTGTTCGGTAATTGGGTCATATCTGGAGCTACAGATCTCCGATTTAGGTCCAATTTATATGGATGGAAAGGTAAGACATAGGCCTACAACTTTCATATGGAGCCCAAGATCTAAAAAGGCCATTATCAAGTCCAAATTGTAGCAACAACAAAGAAGCCCGAATCTGTCTTCCAGCCTGAGCACTGTTCGGTATTTTGGCCATATTTGGAGTTCTAGAAGTCCAAATGAGCTGAAGTTTTTACACAAGAAAGCTGAGACAATTGCCTACAACTTTCATGTTTCCAACTGGCTCCAAGTTTGACATTATCAATGACTTGCCTACAACTTTCATGTTTGCAACTGGCTCCAGTTTTGACGTTATCAATGACGTTTTGGGCAGACAAGAGAAGATAAGGATTGTCACCAAGTCAAAAGTTGGCCACCCACTTATCAATTAGTCATCAAATCAATAGTTCCCAATTTTGGCCTATAAAAGGAGGCATTTGCCATGCATTTAGGCATCTTGGTTTCCAGATCAAGATCATGCTCTTCTTTTCTCTCTTTGTATTTTTTGTAATGTTTATGCTTTACTTTCATTAATATCAAGTTTATGCCTTTCATTTCCTTTCCTTTACTTAGTTAACTTTTATGTTCTTATTTTGTTTATTTGTTTTCCTTTCTTTCATTATGTCTAGCTAAGTTAATTATGTCAAGGTGAAAAGGTTACACTAATGGTGTGAGAATAAGTATAATGTAAACTTAATATGGACTTTAATGTTTGGTACTAACATGTTTTATATTTGTTATCTTGTTCACTCTTTAATACTTTGCTTGTTAAATGACTAATCTTGATTTATGTTGTATAACACTTGGTACGACAAATGCTTGGCACTTTCATAGCCCATAATGTATGGTATAACCGACACCTTAGCTATGAAAGGAACTTGATTTGTTGTTAACATAAGTTATAATCATGAATGCTTGACGAAATTTACAAGTATTAGCTTTAATTGAATAAGATGACTAATGTAATCATGTTAACAATATATAATCTGATTGGAACCTCCTTTGTGTGTGGTTTCTAATTCAATAATAAGAGTTTATACTATACTTGTTTGATATACCATTAGTGGAACCTCTAACCTTGACATTTGTTATTATTATTGCTTAATCCTTACATTAATATTTCATCTCTAAGTTCTCATCATCATCATCTTCTTCTTCTTCTCTTTTATTATTATTATTATTATTATTATTATTATTATTATTATTATTATTACTATTGTTGTTGTTGTTATTGTTGTTTTATAATTGTTGTTTATAATTTGTACAATTAACCTCCCTGTGGTTCGACCCCGGTCTTGCCGGGTTATTTATTACTTCGACACTCCTGCACTTGGGAGAAGACATCAATCTTTTCGTCATGTCAAGTTTTTGGCGCCGTTGCCGGGGAGGTAAGTTCTTGTATAAATTATAGTATTTATTTTATTTTCTCTTTTCACTTTTCTTGTATATAACTTTGTTTCTTTTCTTTTGTTTCTTTTTATTTTGTTTTCTTCCTCCTTCTTTTGCTTTCTTCTTCTTTTTATTTTATTTTATTCCTACATGTGCATGAGAGTGTGGTCACGTACATCAAGTGGTAGACTTTGTAGGATATCCTCATCATTTTCAGAAAATATGGCCGAAGAAGATAATCAATCACTTCATAATGAGAATAATGAGAATAACCGTGCTAGAACACTTAGAGACCACATGAATCCCACAAGAACAAGTGCACCATCATGCATAGTTTTTCCTCCCGATGCATCTCATTTTAATTTTAAACCAGGTATTATTCAACTTTTACCTTCTTTTCATGGCTTAGAATTGGAAAATCCATACTTGCATTTAAGGGAATTTGAGGAGGTGTGCAACACATATAATAATTTAAATTGTAGCATGAACACCATCAGATTAAAGCTTTTTCCTTTTTCATTAAAAGATAAAGCTAAAACATGGCTACAAAATTTAAGACCAGGATTCATTCGTACTTGGGATGAAATGCAACAACAGTTTTTAAAGAAGTTTTTCCCATCTTAGAGAACAAACTCTTTCAAAAGACAAATCACCACTTTCACTCAAAAACCAGGAGAAACATTTTACCAATGTTGGGATAGGTACCGAGACTTGCATAGTACTTGCCCTCATCATGGTTTTGAAACATGGAGATTGGTTTCCCATTTCTATGAAGGGTTGACACCTAGAGATAGGCAAATGGTTGAATTGATGTGCAATGGAACTTTTGAAGATAAAGTCCCTGATGAAGCAATGGAATACTTAGACTTGTTAGCTGAAAATGCTCAAAATTAGGACACCATAGGTACATATGAGGCACCGAGTAAAACTCAACCTCATACATCTAGTGGAGGTATGTACAACCTTAGGGAAAATCATGACCTTCAAGCCAAGTTTGCATATTTAGCTAGAAAAGTCGAGGCACTAGAAGTGAAAAAGAGTGGTCAATTAAAATCTGTTGAAAACATTGTGTGTCAAATCTGTGAAACAAATGAACACTCAACCAACGATTGTCCAACCTTGCCTTCTTTTAAGAAATGTCTCCATGAACAAGCCCATGCTTTAAACAGTTTCCAAAGGCCCAACCACAACCCATACTCCCAAACATACAACCCTGGTTGGAGAAATCATCCAAATTTTAGTTGGAAGAGTGAGAACACCAATGCACAAACTTCATAACCACCATTTCAAGCACACCACAATTTCCAAAATTCTCATGGATATGCACCTCCTTATGCTCCACCTCCTAGAAGAAATCTTGAGGAAACATTGCATGCATTCATTGAAAAGCAAGAGACAATCAATATTCAACTTGCTCAAAACATGACAGATTTTAAAGATACTCTTGCAAAATTAACATCTGCTCTCAGTTTCCAAGAGAAAGGTAAGTTTTCATCTCAACCACAACAAAATCCCAAGGGGCAATACAATGCAAATGCAAGTAGTTCCGGAAACCAATACATGGATCAAGTCAAATCAGTCACTACTCTACGCAGTGGTAAGGTTATTGAAAAACTCACTCTTGAACCTTATAAGAAAGATGATGAGTCAATCTCTGAGGGTAAGGAAGGGGTTGAATTTGAAAATTGCAAAGAAAAGATTGATTCTCCGCCAGCACTTCCATTTCCTCAAGCCATGACCAAACAAAGGAAAGCCAATCATAACTCTAAAATTTTTGAAATTTTCAAACAGGTAAGGATCAATATACCTTTGCTGGATGCTATTAAACAGGTTCCTTTCTATGCTAAATTTTTTAAAGATCTATGCACTGTGAAGAGGAAACTGAATGTGAAAAAGAAAGCCTTTCTAGCCGAACAAGTAAGTGCTATTCTTCAAAACAATAATGCTTTGAAATATAAAGACCCTGGTTGTCCTACAATTTCTTGCTTTATTGGAGAGCATAAAATTGAAAGAGCCTTACTTGATCTTGGTGCTAGTGTGAATTTACTTCCATATTTAGTTTTTTAGAGTCTCAATCTAGGTGAGTTAAAACCAGCTTCTATATCTCTTTTACTTGCCGATAGATCTGTAAAAGTACTTAGAGGAATAATTGAAGATGTGTTAGTACAAGTCAATAAATTCATTTATCCTGTGGATTTTATTGTCTTGGACACACAACTTGTTGAAGTATGTAATTCATTTCCTGTTATTTTAGGACGTCCATTTCTTGCAACTTCTAATGCATTGATTAATTGTAGGAATGGACTGATGAAGCTATCATTTGGAAACATGACATTGGAGATGAATATTTTCAACATTTGCAAGCAACCTGGAGATGATAATGATTTACAAGAAGTAGATCATATTGACGAATTAGTTTATGATCAACTTAAATCTACTTTAAGTAAAAATGAGTTGGATGAATCTGAAGATTTGCAAATGATTTATTCTGAGAAAGAAATCAAGGATGAAAAAAGCACCGAAAATGTTGATGTGAATCTTTTGTCAACAATGACAACAAATTCGACATCTGATATCACAGCAATCGATGATTACTTTCCTAACGAATCCTTACTTTCTCTTAGTCCAATGCTTTGGTATGATAAAAATATCAATTTTCTTACTTTAGGAGATTTGCCAGCTGATTGGAGTACCCAAGACAAAGAAACATTTTTGAATGAAGTAAAGAACTTTTATTGTGATGAACCTAACTTATTCAAATATTGTCCTGATCAAATATTTCAAAGATTCATTCCCGACAATGAGGTAAGTAGTGTCATTAAACTTTGTCATTCTGAAGCATGTGAAAGTTATTTCTCGTAAAAAAAGACAGCTATAAAAATCTTTCAAAATGGATTTTATTGGCCCACCATGTTCAAGCATGTGCATGCATTCTGCAAAACTTGTGAAAATTGTCAAAAAGTTGATACTGGTCAAAATGTTTTATTTTATAATTCTCCACTCTATGCATTCCCTAGAGAGCTAAGATCAAGATGGAGCAATCCTTATGGGGCCCGTGATATTGAGAATTCAATGAATGACAATGTTTTTAAGGAAAATGGACATCGTTTGAAAGCTTACTTTGATAATTTTCCTAGTGAAAATGAATCAACTGGTTTGAATGATCTTGTAGATAAAGGTTGATTATTTTGTTTGTCTTACATTATTTTTGTGTTTCTTTTTGAGTGATTTTTGCTAGTTTCTGTCACCCCGGTCAAATGGCGGACAACGGTACTCCGTGACTTAAGTCGGTTCGTTTAGTTTCCCACAATAACTGATATCTATGTATATATTTGTGCAATTCTTTGAATCTCTCTTCCAATTCTCATTTGAAAATGGACAATAATCTTGAAAAATTGAAAAAGTATTTTCCCGCTCTGCCTCACAATGTGATTACAAAAATTTATCATGCTAAATGTGCAAGATTGAGATTGTTAATGAATCATGGAATTCCTGAAGATATTCACTGGTTGATTGAAGCAAAGGTCCGATTATCAGGTGAGTCCTCTAACTCCTTCATTTCACATATGCTTGGAACAGGTAAAAGCACTTTTGCAAAGAAATGTCGTGCAAAACGACTAGAAGTCTGTCATCGATATGCTAGATGGACTTGTAATACACAATGTCGTTCTTTAGGAATGGTATCTATAAACCGTGAAGATAAAATACAATTCATTAAGGATGGCCTGAGTAAGGAGTCTTTAGATAATCTTCTATGGACTCTTGAGACGCATCCTAGTGTGTGCATTGTACAATTAATGATTTATGGCCACTATTTCATAAAGAACATGAACGACTTAGTCTTGGGAATCTGACTAAAAAAGACCCTGTTTGCCAGTTTTTAAGAAAACTGGATGGGAAGCCTATCCTCGACCCATAGAGGGCGTTTAAGCCGTTCTTGGACGTAAAACCAAGGGAAGATGTGAGCCACAATCACAACTACTTGTACATACACATGTTTTTTTTTTCAAAAGTAAATAAATAAATAAATAAAAAGAGAAAGAGAGTGTGTGAGACTCTAGCTGGCCTACATATAGATGTTATGATTGCCTTTCTACTTTCTCATCTATAAAACCCTCTCTTCCTTCCTTTCATTTCTACTCAACCTATACATTCAACAACTACAAAAGAGTGTAGAAATGGCAAGTTCCTCAGGTCATCATATAAGAAATATTTGTGTTTTTGGTGGATCTAGTCCTGGGAAAGAAAAGGAGTTTTTAGAATCAGTAAATTATCTTGGTCAAGTGCTAGGTGAGAGAAAGATTCATTTAGTGAATGGGGGAGGCAGTCTTGGGTTAATGGGAGGTGTGTCAATAGCTGCATTTTTAGGAGGTAGTCAAGTTTTGGGGGTCGTCCCCAAAGCTTTAGCACAAGGGGACATCATTGGAAAAACAATTAGAGAGGAACTTCAGGTCTCCACAATGTCAGCTCGAATGAATGCAATGTTTAACCATGCTGATGCCTTCATTGCTCTACCAGGTGGTCTAGGTACATTGGAAGAGATCTTTCATATTTCCTCTTGGGCGCAACTGCACATTCACCATAAACCCATAAGTTTGTTAAATGTTAATGGTTATTATGATAAGTTGTTGTCTTTTCTTGATCATGCTGTGGAACAGGAATTTCTAACATCTTCTACACGACAAATCATAATCTCTGCTGCTACTGCTGAACAATTAATTGACCAGCTACAATCCTTCATTCCTATAATTGATCCTTCCATGAGTCGCATAAATTGGTCAACTAAGGAAAGCCGTAAAAAGCTTAGATTGGATTTGAGCCTTCATTTGTGAATTTTTGTGTCTTTTGGTTTTATTATTGTGTTTTGTTATTTCTTATTTTTGTTTCAGTGTGTTTCAGGTTTGTCAGTGTTCGTTATTTCAAGTGATATCTTCTATACTCTATCTTTCTACCTTAGAACATTGAGGACAATGTCTTGTTTTGGTTGGGGGGGGGGGGGGGGGGGGGGAGGGTAGTAGTTGATAAAAAAAAATTGTTTTTCATTTCATAAAGTATGTGCATAATTGTTGTTACTAGGATGGTAGAGTAAAGGAGCTCTTTTGTTAAAGTGACTCTTGAGACGCATCTTAGTAACCATTCTTAACAAGGTCTATTATAATACTTCTTGAAATATTCAGGTTTACAAACTCTCGCATTGTTATCACTTAATTCTGCTCATATACTTATTTAACATGTATTCTTAAACCTTAATTTACACACACACACTTTAACATATGATTGTGGGTTGCATATTGGATTATTACATTATTTATGTTCTTTTGTTAAAGGTAACAACTAAGGGAAAAGGATTGTATATAATTAAAAAAAAAATTAAAAAAAAAGAAAAAAAAATGTAGATAAATTTTGTTTCGTAGCCTCCCTAACCTAAGCAATAATAAAGTCAACTAACTTGGGAGCTATTGGCCGAACACTTGTTACATGGGTTGAGGAGAAAAGCTTAAGGAAATCAAACATTGCACTATCTACATATCAGTATCTACGACCCGAGTTACTAAGCTCGTAGGGGTGTCTTAACACCTAATGCCCTAAGACCAACTGGTCTGGGAGTCATTAGTCGAAAGCTCGTTACATGGGTTAAAGATGCATGGTGTTTTTAAAAAACAAGAAGGAAAAAAAAGACAAAAATAATAATCCCAACCCAAGGAAGTTAACCTTAAACATTAGAACAAAAATTTTGTTTTCTTCCAAGAAAAGCCCCATAATTATGTGTTGATACATTGAGCACAAAAGAAAGGTTTATGAATATCTTGTTAAGAGGTATTGAGCAGGTATATAAATTTAACGAGAGTTTGTTTATCTAGATAGATTAATGGAAGTTAAATGATGAATACCTTGCTTTGTGGAATTTGCAAATTGTTTTTCTATTTTAACGCTTTGATTACTAGGGACTAGTAATAAGTTGGTTCGGGGGTGTTATTAGTACTTAAAAGTGAATTTTTATCATGGTTTTATATCATCATTTTGCACATGAAGTATCAATAACTCCTTAACTACAGCATGTTTTATAATAATATATCTAATAATATAAGATACCTTTAATTTGTGGTAAATGTTCATTTTAAATGCAGGCCTATCACATAAATGAAAGGATTGATTGATGACTTTAAGAACTTAAATTGCAAGGGCAAAGAGATGACCAAAATTAGAAAAGAGATGTCGGTGCAATCCAAACTGGAACACTGTTTGGTAATTGGGTCATATCTAGAGCTATAGATCTCAGATTTAGGTCTACTTTATATGGATGGAAATATAAGACATAGGCCTACAACTTTCATATGGAGCCCAAGATCTAAAAAGGTCATTTTCAAGTCCAAATTATTATAACAACAAAGAAGCCCGAAGTTGTCCTCCAGCCCGAGCATTGTTCAGTATTTTGGCCATATCTGGAGTTCTAGAAGTTGAAATGAGGTGAATTGTTTACACAAGAAAGCTGAGACAATTGGCTATAACTTTCATGTTTTCAAGTGGCTCTAATTTTGACGTTATCAATGACATTTTGGGCAGACAAGAGAAGATAAGGATTGTCACCAAGTCAAGAGTTGGCCACCCACTCATCAATTAGTCATCAAATCAATAGTTCCCAATTTTGGCCTATAAAAGGAGGCATTTGCCATGCATTTAGGCATCTTGGTGTTCAGATCAAGATCATGCTCTTGCTTTCTCTCTTTGTATTTTTTGTAATGTTTATGCTTTGCTTTCATTAATATCAAGTTTATGCCTTTCATTTCCTTTCATTTACTTAGCTAACTTTTATCTTATTTATGTTCTTATTTTGTTTATTTATTTTTCTTTCTTTTATTATGTCTAGCTAAGTTTATTATGTCAAGGTGAAAAGGTTACACTAATGGTGTAAGAATAAGTATAGTGTAAACTCAATATGGACTTTAATGTTTGATACTAACATGTTTTATATTTGTTATCTTGTTCACTCTTTAATACTTTGCTTGTTAAATGACTAATCTTGATTTATTTAATCTTGATTTATGTTGTATAACACTTTGGTATAACAAATGCTTGGCACTTTCATAGCCCATAATGTATGGTATAACCGACACCTGAGCTATGAAAGAAACTTGATTTGTTGTTAACATAAGTTATAATCATGAATGCTTGACGAGATTTACAAGTACTAGCATTAATCGAATAAGATGACTAATGTAATCATGTTAACAATCTATAATCTGATTGGAACCTCCTTTGTGTGTGGTTTCCAATTGAATAATAAGAGTTTATACTATACTTGTTTGACATACCATTAGTGAAACCTCTAACCTTGACATTTGTTATTATTATTGTTTAATCCTTACATTAATTTTCCAGCTCCAAGTTCTCATCATTTTCTTCTTATTCTCTTGCTTTATTATTGTTATTATTATTATAGTTATTATTGTTATTGTCATTGTTCTTATTATTGTTATTACTATTATTATTGTTGCTGTTGTTATTATTATTGTTGTTGTACTATAATTTGTACAATTAACCTCCATGTGGTTCGACCCCGGTCTTGCTGGGTTATTTATTACTTCGACACTCCTGCACTTGGGAGAAGACATCAATCTTTTAGTCGAGTCACTTATGTTATTAGATATGTTATTATAAAATATGCTTTAGTTAAAGAGTTATTAAAACTTCAAGTGCAAAATGATGATATAAAATCTTGATAAAAAATGCACTTTTAAGTACTAATCAGTCTCTATACTCTTAAGGCAAACACCACCGCTCCATGTTCTAGGTCATAAACCAGGTAATTCACCTCATGCGACTTTAACTATCTTGATGCATAAGCAATCATGTGCTCGTGTTGCATCAATACACATCCTAAGCCTTTTTTTGAGGCATCACTGTATACTACAAACCCTTTTATCCCCGATGGAAGGGCCAGCACAGGAGTAGAAGTGAGCCTCTCCTTCAGTTCTTGAATGCTCGCTTCACACTCTTCCAACCAAACAAACCTGACTTCCTTGCGGGTCAGCTTAGTTAAAGGTGATGCTATGGTGGAGAACCCCTCGATAAACCTCTGGTAATATCCAGCAAGACCTAAATAACCCGGCAAAATCGGGGTCGAACCACAGAGAGGTTAATTGTACAAATTATAGACAACAATTATAAACAACAACAATAGTAACAATAACAATATTAATA
>NW_011501135.1:23960-30450 GCF_000495115.2 Populus euphratica | reverse complement strand
GACATCTCTTTTCTAAGTTTGGTCATCTCTTTGTCCTTTCAATTTCTGTTCTTAAATTCATCAATCAGTCCTTTTATTTATGTGATAGACCTAGATTTAAAATGAACATTTACCATAAATTAAAGGTATCTTATATTAATAGATATATTGTTATAAAACTTGCTTTAGTTAAGTAACCTCTCTTGGGTCCATAATTATTCCTTCTACGAATATTACATAGCCTAAAAATACTACTTCCTTAAGCCAAAACTCACACTTATCTAGCTTTGCGTATAATTGATTCTCCCTTAAAGTTTATAACACAACCCTTAGATGTTATTCATGCTCTAAATAAGAGTTTGAATATATCAAAATATCATCAATAAATACAACCGCATATTGGTCCAAGTAAGGCCGAGAACCTGATTCATCAGGTCCATAAACATGGTCGGAGCATTGGTCAACCCAAAAGGCATCACCAAAAACTCGTAATGCCTATAACGGGTTTGGAAGGCAGTTTTTTATATGTCTCATTCCTTGATTCTCAACTGGTGGTATCTAGATCTCATATCTATCTTAGAGAACACTTTAACACCCTTCAACTGATCAAACAAGTTATCTATTCATGGAAGTGGGCATTTGTTCTTCACCGTCACTTTATTCAATTGATGATAATCAATACACAAATGAAAGGTGCCATCCTTCTTCTTTACAAACAATATCGAAGCTCCCCATGACGAGTTACTAGGCTGGATGAAGCCTTTATCTAATAATTCCCGAAGCTAAACCTTGAGTTCTACCAATTACATAGGTGTTATCCTATAAGGAGACTGGGCTATAGGAGAAACTCCTAGAATAGTTTCTATGGCAACTTTAATTTCTCTAACTGGAGGTAATCCAGGCAACTTTTCTAGGAATTTCTCTAACTGGAGGTAATCCAGACAACTTTTCTAGGAATACATCTCAAAACTCCCTTACAACAAGAATACTAGCCAAATCTATGCTACCCTTCTCCAGCTCTCTTACATGGGCTAACCAAGCAAAACAACCTTTCCTCAGTAATTTTCTAGCCACCAAGACTAAGATTACACAACTTGGAATTACTTTTCTTTCCCCTTTAAACATTACTCTTTTATCACCTATTCCTTGGGTTGTCACTGTTTTGGTGAAACAATTCACTTGTGCCTTATGTTTACTTAGTCAATTCATGCCTAGAATCCTATCAAAATCATATAACTTTAATGACATGAGATCTACCCTCAACTCTAATCCTCCAATATATAGTTTTACCCCTCTATAATTATCATCAATATTTATATTCTCTCCTAGAGGTGTACTAACTGTCTCCCCTACACCCAAGCTACTAGATAACACATGCAGGTTATTCACAATTCTATAAGATACAAAGGAATGACAAGCTCCAGGATTAATTAAAGCATAAACTTGCATTGTATCTAACTACAAAGTCCTACCACGACATCAGGTACAGCTCCCATATCCTTGTAGGTCATGTGATATACTCGACCCTGAGTCCTCCTTCCTGATTTCTAGACCTCCCATGAGTAGCACTCGTCCCTGACTAGGTAGGCCTGATAGGACGATCAACTATTACTGATTGTTATTGGCTCTAAACCTCAAGCCTCTGACCATGGACTCCCTCGGTTGTTCTATGAGGACAATCCTTCTTTCTATGACTCATATCCTTGTAATAGTAACAGCATTCTGCCTACATGTGACACTCTCTCCATCGATGTCCCTCACCTTTATTAATATAATATCTCCTTGGCATCATAGAGCAATCTCCAGGGTGTCGCTGCTCATACCTTTGACAAAATGGATATCCTGGTCCCTTCTACTCTCTAGACTCTCCAGCAATTTTGACTCCTTGTCTAGACTATCTTCCCTAAGCTCCTTTTCCACTGACCTGTCTAGATACTCCTAAGCTCCCTCCTAGGGTGAAACTCTTACCTTTTCTCTAGAACTGTCCTAATAATTGCACACTCTTCCCTTTTTTTTTGGGAGAGGAGGTCTCCCAATTGAAAACTCAAAATCTCTCCTTTTAGCTTCCATTGCTTGACTTTATTTGACCATTGGCTTCGAGGTATCCTTTATTACCCTCTCCACACCCTGAGTAGCTCGTACCAATTCCCACACAGACTGAAACTGCATAGTTATTAATATCATCCTTAATTCCTACCTCAGTCCATCATGAAATATCTCCACCCTATGGTGCTTTATGGGAAGGTAAGTGGAGGCAAAAGCTGCTAAATCCTGAAATCTTCTCTCATACTCCATAACCATCGAATCTCCCTGCCTCAAATCCAAAAACTCTTGTTCTTTCTCCCTCCTATGCTCCCAAGAATAGTACCTCTCCTCAAACTCTTCATGAAAATCCCTCCATCTCAATACTTCCCCTTATCTTCTCTCTCTAATGGTCACCCACCAAGGGTGGGCACTTTCAACCAATAGCTAAGTCACACAATCCACCCATAACTCCTTCGGCACCTATATCTGATTTATAACTCTTTCCACTTTCCTCTGCCAATGCCCAGCAACCTTAGCATCCTCTCTACCACGGTAAGTCATACAACCCACCTCTCTCATACCCTTCACCCATTGCACTATGGTGATTACTCCCCCTAATCTAAAAGTTGTATTAGAAGTTCATGATACCATTCCTACTGCTACAGCTCTCACTATATGTTCTATAAAAGTAGGATCTGAAAATTGGTTTAATCCAACTATCGGTGCCACTAGTGGGGGTATATTATCTCCCCCCTATCTATTTGATACCTCGGGCATAGATATATCTGCCTGATGAAACAACGAATCATCTCAAAGTCTCACTGACTCACTCCCATCTGAGTACACTGATGTTGTTAGTATATAAAAGGATCCTAGTCTGGATCACTTTCATTACAAAAATTCTGGTCACTTCCTCAAACTGGGGATAGATTGGTCCTGGCTCCTTACCTTGTTCTCACCATCCTAAAACACATTTCAAAATCATCTAATTATTCCTATCCCCAAAATAGCAACCTAGGCTCTAATACCAAACTATAACATCCCTTATTCTAGGCTAAAACAACAATCTCATGTCAATCGAAAAACATAGTAATTTTTTTTTTTGTATATATATATATGGTCTTCGTATTAAAATCTACGGGAATTTCGACGAAGTCCCCCCTATACCGGAAGGTCCCAAGTTATTGACATGGAAATCTGTTTACACTTGTAATAGCTTGCATCTCATAACTTAATTCCTGACCCAATCATCCTAGGTTTCAATTCCACACTTATACTCACACCTATCAACCACAATATTTATGATATGCTTTATCTAACAAAATATCATTATGGATGGATAAAAGTAAATACATAGACATAAAATATGGTTATATAAACTACAGGGTTAAATTCATTCCATGAAGTTTAAACATTAATTATACAAATTAAGTTATACAAATATTTTCATGTTTACAAAATACAAAGGTATACTCCCTAGAACCTAAATTACAAAAAGGGAATATAAGCTAGGATCTACTCCTGTCGTGCTTGCGATGATCCTGAAAATAAAATACATATTATTGAAAGGTGAATATTGCAATAAATATAACAACATGAATATCTAACAATTTCAACAAGGTAAAATGCATTCACAATCCATTCGTTTCTCCCTTCTAGTTTGTATTAGAATCTTTTCCTGACTTTATGAGATCAACCATGATTATTCTTGTTTATCACATTACCAATACCAATTTAACTAGTATCATCATCATCACCCCATAACATATACTAAATGTATGCTAGTTCAATCGTGGCGATCTCGT
This sequence comes from Populus euphratica, assembly GCF_000495115.2. NCBI lineage: Eukaryota > Viridiplantae > Streptophyta > Magnoliopsida > Malpighiales > Salicaceae > Populus > Populus euphratica. The sequence continues at coordinate 26,641 of NW_011501135.1, read as the reverse complement.
TACCCGGGATCTTAACATATACTAAATGTATGCTAGTTTACACCTTAAATCGCACTTCTCATATTTCTTTTGTCAGTGATAATTTTATCATTTGGCAATTCACACAACAACTTTTCACCTTGAATACACATGCATTTAGTAATTCACATTTCACATTGGTAATATAAATAAATCATGAAATTAACTAGGAGTATAGGTGCAATTCACCTACTTGCAATAGAAGCTCTTCTCATGCTCCCCTACTACCATTGCACCACGCCTATGATCCCTCCTACAATTCAAAGGTTTATCCCATAAATTTTCCTTACTCAAGGATATGTTTTATTATAACCATATTAACAACCAGTAAGTCTTTCTTTTAGTCATTTCTTAATATTTTATGTTTTTTCTCATTTCACCTATTAATATTGTCATACTTTGTCCGACCACAGTTATTATACACACACACACACACACACACACACACACACACATATTTGAACCATTTCTGTTTAAATCCCAAACTGTCATTGTCTAGTCATTGAACTATTACTGTCTTATTTTTGAACTGTTATTGTCTAGACATTGAAATGTTACTGTCTTATTTTTGAACTATTATTGTTTAGATATTAAATTGTTACTATCTCATTTTTAAACTGTTATTGTCCAACTATTACTGTCTCATTTTTGAATTCTTACTGTCTCGTTTTTGAACTGTTACTGTCTCCTTTTTGAACTGTTACTATCCAACTATTATTGTCTCGTTTTTGAACTATTACTCTCTCATTTTTTTGAACTGACACTGTCTTATTTTTGAACTGTTATTGTCTCATTATTTAACTGTTACTATCTAGATATTGAATTGTTACTGTTTTATTTTTGAATTGTTACAATTGTTACTATCTTATTTTTGAACTGTTACTATCTAGATATTGAATTGTTACTGTTTTATTTTTGAATTGTTACAATTGTTACTATCTTATTTTTGAACTGTTACTATCTAGATATTGAATTGTTACTCATTTTTTAACCGTTATGTCCAACTATTACTATCTAGATATTAAACTGTTACTCTCCAACCTCTCCTTAGATTTTTAACTATATCTAGAGTAATATTACTCCGATTTAAGCGAGATTAGTCTTGTTAAGACATGAGGCTACAAGTTCTCTAAAGGAAGGAAAACCCAGTTCTACCTCTAAGACAGTCAAAATTTCTTATCAACGAACCAGACCTACTACCCTATAAGGTCTGTCATGATCCAGTCTTAGTTGGTGACCCATAGCTAGAATTTTGTAACTCCAAATTAAGCAAGACCAAATTTCATTAGTTAGCCAACATTCAAACCTACAATTCTATGAGGAACCTGATTTTAATTCCTTCATCCTCCTATCCAAAATCTCTCTGAAAGTCAAGAGATGAAACTGTCCAGATTCATCAATCTTTGCATTTACATACAACACGTGAAATTATTTAATTTAGCAACTCATACTTTTCCTCAATTCAAGTCTAAGAACTCAAATCTATAAATTAACATCCAGGCATCAATTCATAATTGACTTGAAATGACTTATGAGAGCAAGTTTAGAATACCTTAACCGGTACGAATCAAGGTTCCCTCCTTTTCTTTCTAATGACAGTCAGCCCTCCCCTCTTATCTTCTTGTTTAATTTTTCTTGTTAATCCCTTTCCTACCAGTGTTTATTCTACCTATAACCCTTAATCTTGGATGGGTTTTTGAAAGTTTGGTGTTTCTCTCTTGATTTGTAAAATGAAAATAAAAACTCCCTCTTTTCTTTCTTTATGTTATCTGCAGATCTATTTTTTGGTAAGAAAAGAAGTACTTATGCTCTATAATTATTTTATTTGCATTTAGGCCCCATTTTCTTTAAATGTATTCATTTTTCCCCCATTTCTTTTTAGTTTAGTTTATTTCCTTTAATTTAATCCAGCCTTGATTTTTTTTTCTCAGGATTTACATTTCTTCTAGGAGATGGGGTATAAAGAGATGCATATCTATGAAAATTTTGGAAATTATGGTGTGCTTGAAATGGTGGCTGTGAAGTTTGTGCATCACTCTTCCAACTAAAATTTGGGTTATTTCTCCAACCAGTGTTATACGTTTGCGAGTATAGGTTGAGATTAGGCCTTTGAAAATTATTTAAAGTATGGGTTTATTCATGGAGATATTCCTTAAAACAAGGCAAAGTTGGATAGTTATTCGTTGAGTGTTCATTTGTTTTACAGATTTGACACACAATATCAAGAACAGATTTTAATTAACCACTTTTTTTAATTCTAGTGCCTCGACTTTTCTAGCTAAAGATGTAAACTTGGCTTGGAGGTCATGATTTTCCCTAAGGTTTTACATACCTCCACTAGATGTATGAGGTTGAGTCTTACTCAATGCCTCATAAATATCTGCGGTGTCCTAGTTTTGAGCATTTCAAGCTAATAACTCTAAGTTCTTCATTGCTTCATCAGGGTCTTTATCTTCAAAACTTTCATTGCATATCAATTCCACCATTTGCCTATCTTTAGGTGTTAACCCTTCATAAACATGTGAAACCAATCTCCATGTTTCAAAACCATGATGAGAGCAAGTATTAAGCAAGTCTCGATACCTATCCCAACATTGGTAAAATGTTTCTCCTAGTTTTTGAGTGAAAGTGGTGATTTGTCTCTTGAAAGAGTTTGTTCTATG